>NW_020798723.1:0-178436 GCF_003344945.1 Aspergillus welwitschiae
TTTTTTTTTTTTTTTTTTTTTTTTTTTTTTTTTTTTTTTTTTTTTTTTTTTTTTTTTTTTTTTTTTTTTTTTTTTTTTTTTTTTTTTTTTTTCTTTTGGGTTGCTCTACTCTTTGCTCTTGACGCCCTTGCCTGTTCGCCGTAGAACCGAACGGTGCCTGAACCTAAACCGAGTCAGTGTCAAAAGCCAAATCCTTGCGAGGACTTCCCTGCACTTGCACTCGATTATTCCATTCTCGTCAATATCTCCGTCCCAACTTGCAGCTGATGTTGAACTATGAATTACTAGGGTGTGGCGTTTACCGAGGGTGGATGACCCTCATCCCAGCTGGCAGTCACTCGCACTTCCCACTACTTTTTTTTTTTAGTGTCTTTTGACAACCTAGAGTTTCCGCTAACTAACTACAGTACTTACCAGGATTAGGCTAACTAATCATGCCATGGGTTGGTGGTCCATCTGCTCATGCCTGTCCGTCTCCACTCAGTCTGCAAGATGAACCAAGATCCAGCACCTCCTTAAACCAGAAAGTCAAACTATACTAAAATAATCATAATAAAATTTTCATTGTGGCTTTATCGGTTTTCCCACTGGTGTGGTCCTTCTGTGACACATGCGGCGATGTATCACCCCGTCCACCTTCTCCACCCACAAGCCAGTGGAGTCTCTTCTGCCCGGCCCCAGTCTTGAACATCGTTTCTAGTGTTGATTTTCTTTTTCCAATATTCCCACCCCTGCGTTGACTGCTATCGCCGGTTGCCGTGATCCAGTTTTGTGTATCTCTCATTTCCCCTATGCATATGCAGACCCATAAGCATTGATCCCCTAACCTGGGCCAGCTGCTTAGCGTCGCGCTTAGATATCAGCCTTAGATCCATTCACCGTGGGTGGACATCCCAGGCCCTTTCGGACACATGGCTCTCATGGGGCTTGTTTTCTACTATTGATCCACAATGGGTGTCATTATCCAGCTGCAGTCCCTAGCTGTGATGTCCTCCTTTCTCCATCAGCGTCCGTCAACGCAGCCAGCCACTACTCATGATGATGATCCTCTTTCACCATGTTCCCCATCGCCGGGCTGATGGCCCATGGTCATCGGGAATCCTCATGGCTGAACGTTAAGCTTAAAAGGATATCCCACCCTCAGCCTTCAGATGATATTACCATAGAGGAAATCAGAGTTCGACTCATCAAGAATATAAAGGTCGCCTTGTCTCTTCTAGTCAATTGACTTGACCGTTACTCTAGCACACTCTATTCATTCTCTCCTTTTGGATATAGTTCCTTTAGTGCCTCTTGTTGCACGCCCACTCTTCACATACCTTTAATCACTTGTCGGAGGCAACTTCAAGTTTACTACAATCGCAATGGCTGACGGACGTAAGTAATGACACCTTCGCTTTTCTCCATTATCCTGGCGTCGTCAATGGCATTGACATGTTATAGTCAACGAAGCACGTGCCCTGCGGGTGGCCGAAATCATAAACGACTACCGAACTCTACTTGTGCACATCTCCCAACAGAACGTCCAAATCCCGAGCGCAGAAGCCAACGAAGAGGGCTACAAGACGATCAGAGAAGGCCTGGCTGCCGCTCAGGCGTTGATGTCCTCCAACTACAATCCCAGCATGACACCCGCCCAGTCAAACGTGGAGACGGAGAAGGCGGAGTTGCAGAGAGTGATTCTTGACGCCAGCGCCCGGCGCTTTCAAGCCCATCGCATCTACCTTCGGGTGGCAGCCGCCAGAAGATGGGCTATCAACCGTCAGAACATCCTGCGAGGACAACAGCCTGGACCTCAGCACGCTGCTCAACTCAAGACTGTGAGCAACACGTTCCGACAGGTGAGTCAAGCCCTGAGCGTTACGGTCATTGAGCAATTGACTGACATCGAATACAACAATAGGAAATGGCACAAGTGACGGATCAATACGTCGTTGCTGATCTCCGGGCTGCAGACACGCGGGCAGGTCATTGGCTTGCCGACGATCCTTCCCTGCCAGTGATCCTCACCTGGATCCGTTCTCACCCATGAATTGCTGGGCTCACGATGTGCAACTCACTATACACCTGATTCTTTTGGCAGGACGAGAAGTTGCAGTGTATGGATATATGATGTTCTAAATGGTTTTCGGGCTTACAGCACCATTTGCTTGGCTATTTCGGTATACCCTTTGATGTGGGCGGTTTGTTATCCGCAATTTTGGGCGCAGGTCGCTCGTCGTGCTCTGATTTTGGAAAAAGAAAAGCTGTGTGATTCCCTATGATACGCCTCATATGTTCGGTTATACTTTTCTTCTTTGCACTTGCCCTTTTTCGGCTTCTACATTGATCTTCTACTTTGTTCGGTTTCCCTTCATGTCATGATATCCCCCTTGAATTATGGCTTACGCTAGATGCGACTTAATTGGAAATCCCCAGCGAGGGTTAGTTTGCTTGATTGCTTCTCAATGTATTGTTGGTAATTATTGCCCTAAATTTCTCTTGGGCCCGCTGCGAGCAGCCAGATTATTTTGGGACTATCGATGCAAGTATGCAACCCCAGGCAGGGATGTTGCTGCCTTAGCGGTAGACTAGTGCGACTCCGACAGTTTCCTCATTATTGACGGATCAATTTTCCGCTCTGCAAAGCTGAAGCGAACAATCTATCGGTGATAGTACTTGTTAGTCCTTGGCATGTTACGGATTCCTCCTAGCCGAGGGAATTGGTACGACCAGGGTCATCCACATGGGCAAAGGTCTACTTCTGCGACACACGCCACAGTGATGTCGACAGAGAAGATAGCGCGTGGCTTGCCAGTCGTTTCCTGTCAAGCAGTCGGTAAGCCCGCCCTGTGGACCCGACGGGTTATTGTGGAGAAGGGGGAGAATTTTCGAATAATTATCCAGAATTTTTGAAACGAGAACTTTGAGTTTGGCCGGGATAGTAGTCGGTTCCAGTCGTCCACATGGCTAGGAGGATGCGGGAATCGGCCTACCAGCTGAATTGCTGGTGTTGAATTTTTTTCATTGGCGTCGAATTTACCGTGTCGAGGGGCGAAACGCTCTGGCCGGAGCGACAGATAGACACGAAACGAGATCCTCACACTCAACTCATCCAATGACAGCCGCCGGAGTTACCGACGTGCTGGGTCGCTGCTAAACTCTTGGGTGCAGCTGGTTGAGGACATCCCAGCTGAACTGGATGGGGCGGGGAGGACCCATTGCTGCATGCGCCCGGAAAGCGATACGGAGATGGGTTGGAGAGAGCAAAAAGGAAAAAAGAATTTAGGGGATTGGCCTCTGACGCAGATGCACGGCGGTTCCATGAGATCTGTCCGTTCTCCTCAACCAGTTTGAAAAATTTTTCATCGCAGGTCAAATCCTGATTTGGCAGATCTGCTCCAAATTGCAATGCTGGTGGGATCAAACTGTGGCCGTGCAACCGTGCCCTGCAGTAGCTTAAAAGTCCCCCGCGCCAATCAGTGCCCCGGCCGTGCGATAGAGGCAAAGGTTTCAGCTGAGAAGGTCCAGGAAACTGATCCACTCGGTCGCTCTCTCGTTCTTTATTTTTCTGGATCTGTTTCCTGGTCTGGTTAAGGGCTTGCAGTCACGGGCGAGGCGGGGATCCCGTCGGACGTGCTCCCACTCACTGATCACCTTCCCGGATGGACCCTCTGGCGTTACGATCAAGGTGATGACTACTTTGTACGTATCCTGGTTCTAATCTAACTAGTGACTGGGAGTTGACATCCCTTCCGGCCGTCGATGGGTCCCCAAATTTCGGCCACGAGGTTGCAGGATTAGTGTCATCTGTCACGTTCGGCCAGGATCCATGGTACAACCGGGAATGCTCATTCCTTAATTCCCTTTCCGCTCTTCCTCCCATTCGCGCATCGAAATGCTTTCTACTCGTTACAGAACTGCTCGCTACCACTACGGTTGCATCTTCCTTCCCCCCCCCCCCCCCCCCTTGTCTCCCTGTGCGTTGATCTCGACGAAGGTGAGATCGGTAATCGTGGTGGTCTCCGAAGTCCAGAACAAGCGAGATGCATCATGCGCACGCTCCCACCTCGCATCCTAATTACATGGCCTGATCGGAGTAAGTCATTCATTGCTCCCTTACATGGCCTATACTTTTGAACTACGCTTCATCACAGAGCAGTCGGCCATAGAGTTCCTGCTACTTGGATGTTACCTACGGTCATGCCGGACGTCGGGAAATTGTAACCTCAGCTCCCATGATATCTCCGGAGTCGTGAACTGCCCCGAGATACATCATGCGCTTGTAAATTACCCTTCGAAATGTCATCTGAACTGAGATGCACCGGGGACGATCAATGCAAGCCTGGGGATTGGATTGTCGAACCAGGATCCCTCCCCGATAGCCGATCTCTTTGTTCTCGTGACAGATACCCAGGCACAGATCACTTGAGGAATTTTAAGCATCCCCGCCCTGTTCTATCCAGTCTAGCCTCAACTATCCTCCCCGAGAGTTTAACTATCAAGGAAGCACACGATATAGTGTCGTAACCATGGAGGCCTATACTGCCAGGAAGACTATGTTTACAATTTAGAGCATGGCATGGTCAGACAAGAAATGACCGACGCCACCGACGGCACAATTTGTGTTTCAAAGAGCTTTCACAAGCCGAATATAACGGTGTTCTATCTACCGAATAGAGGTATAAATTGGAAACCTTCCACTGAACTCCTGGAGTAGTAGATGCCCATCAGCTTCCTGAAATCCCAGTCAGCCACATTTTGATGATCACATAAGCGCAGACCACCTGTCTCCTGCAGCCACAGTTGCACCGCCGCTATTGACTCTGAGCCAATCAGGAATCCGAATTGCTGTTATTTATATAGTACCATACAGGAGAGGTGACCTAAGGCAGGTACAATCATTCCACTTCTTCCCCCCTGCTGCAGCGTTCGTTCCTTCCGACTGACTCTTCCGGGTTCTGCTTACCAGCCTCTTGCATGCTGGTAAGTGCTTTTGATTACTATTGCCGATCATGGCTTTCTCGCGATTGATTCACTGTCTCGTACTTCTCATCCTTGCTCTCATCCTCTCTGCTCGGTACTTTTGGAATGACGCAGCTGTGCTTCCGCTCCAGCCCAATCCTGCACCTACTACCGACACGAACGCTACCATCCCAGCCATGTCTACTGGTCTGAAGTCCGTGGCCTACTTCGTCAATTGGGTGAGCATATACTCAATTTTGGCTGCCGTATTCACAGCCCAGCACGAGAGGCAGTCCATTCGTATTGTAAAGTAGTTCTAATGCCAATGCTAGGCGATCTATGGCCGCAACTACAATCCTCAGGACATGCCGGCCGACAAACTGACTCATGTCCTATACGCATTTGCTAACGTTCGCCCGGACACTGGTGAAGTGTAAGCTCTCCACTCTTCTGCAGCACATGGCTGATCACCCCCTTGCCACCTGATCAGCCGCACTGACTTCTCGCCACAGTTATCTGTCCGACACCTGGTCGGACATTGAGAAGCACTACCCCACAGACTCTTGGAATGACGTCGGTACCAATGTCTACGGCTGTGTCAAGCAGTTGTTCTTGCTCAAGCAGCAAAATAGGAAGTTGAAGGTCTTGCTCTCCATTGGCGGTTGGACCTACTCTCCCAATTTCGCTCAGGCCGCTAGCACTGATGCTGGCCGCACTAAGTTTGCTGAGACTGCAACTAAATTGGTCACTGATCTTGGATTCGATGGTATGTGACTTGTTTATGACAATGCGTGGCACTTGATTCGCTAATGCTGGGCCTGCAGGTATCGACATTGATTGGGAGTATCCCAAAGGTTAGTTTCTGGGATGTTGGGGAAGATGAGTGACCAGTTAGAGGTGGATACTAAGACGACTACCTACAGATGATACAGAAGCGCAAAATATGGTCCTTCTGCTTCAGAAGTGTCGAGAGGTAAGTTTTCCATCCCGATCGTAAGTAATGCGCGCACGCATGCACTAATTTTGTCTAGACTCTGGATGCAACTGCTGGTGCGAGCAGGAAGTTCCTTCTCACCATCGCTTGTCCAGCTGGTAAGTGGATGATATTATTTGTTTTAGCCAGGGCGAGACCAAGTCAGACCCAATGAATGCTGATCTCATGCAGGTCCTGCTAATTACACCAAGCTCAAGCTGTCTCAGATGACGCCATATCTGGACTTCTACAATTTGATGGCCTACGACTATGCCGGAAGTTGGGACACTGTTGCTGGCCATCAAGCCAACCTGTATCCCTCCGCTGACAAGCCAGCATCGACGCCATTCTCAACCAATGAGGCAGTGAACTACTACATCCAGAATGGTGGGGTCCCCTCGTCCAAGATTATCCTGGGAACGCCGCTGTATGGGCGTGCCTTTACCAACACTGATGGACCCGGGACCGCATTCTCGGGGGTGGGAGAGGGAAGCTGGGAACAAGGTGTCTGGGACTACAAAGCGCTCCCAAGAACAGGAGCCACCGAACATGTCGATGCCAACCTGGGTGCATCCTGGAGCTATGATCCCACGGCACGCACCATGGTCTCCTACGACACTGTGGCCGTGGGCGAGATGAAACTGGATTATATTACCAAGCTTCAGCTCGGCGGTGGCATGTGGTGGGAAACCAGCGGCGACAAGGGAGGAAAAACCGCCAACAAAGCTGACGGCAGCCTGATTGGAACCTTTGTGGAAGGGATTGGAGGCGTGTCAGCCCTTGACCAGTCGCAGAACGTGCTCTCCTACCCCGAGAGCAAATACGACAACTTGAGGAATGGATTTCAGTAGATCCGATGGGTACCCCCTTGTATCAGTTTAGTTGAGCAGGCTTGTCTCATTTACATATGCTCATTTACATATGCTTTGTCTACGAATTAGGTAGCTTGAATTGAGAGCGGTTTCGAATTTTTTTCGTTTCTCATTGCTTGGTCACTATGGGACGATCAAAGCGCACACGTCCCAACCTCATCCACCACACATTCACGACCGACATTGCTAGGCGCTACCGGAAAGAAGACATGGCGGAACGATCGGCAAAGTCCACTTATTTGGACTCGTCGAAGACGTAGGTGAGGTGGCACTTTCCGCAGTACTGGCGGTTGTGCATAGCGGCCATGAAGATACCAGCACCGCACTAAGAGACGAAGTCAGTAAACTGCGCCAACTGCAGGGATCAACCAAAGGCGGAATTAAACATACCTCGGGGGAGGGGCACTCGCGGCGAAGACGCTCAATCTTGCCATCACCGTCGACCTTGTAGTACTTGAGGACGGCAAGCTTGGTCTTCTTGTGCTTGTGCTTGATCTTCTTGGGGGTGGTGTAGACCTTCTTCTTGCGCTTCTTACCACCACCACGCAGGCGGAGCACCAGGTGGAGGGTGGACTCCTTCTGGATGTTGTAGTCCGAAAGAGTACGGCCGTCCTCGAGCTGCTTACCAGCGAAGATCAGACGCTGCTGGTCCGGGGGGATACCCTCCTTGTCTGTAAATAATCATTAGTAAATGTTGCCTGATAGAAATACCGGTGATTGTAGGTATGTGTGTGTGTATGCTTACCCTGGATCTTGGACTTGACATTGTCAATGGTGTCCGAGGACTCCACCTCGAGGGTGATAGTCTTACCCGTAAGGGTCTTGACGAAGATCTGCATCTTGATGAAGGTCTGGATTGAAAAAAGGATGTTAGTTTATTGTTTTACTTGATACTGGTGCGTGAGCAAGGATAAAGTTCAATATTATCTGCGTCGCAGCTCTCATCTTCGTTTCTTGTTCACATATTACTCCCCCGGAATTTTGGTATCTCGCGCGCCAAAGTGTGCGCATGAGATATTTTCTGGGATAAGTGGAAGGAAATGAAGATGAGATGTTCCAAATAATATTGAATCCTTTTCCTTGTCACATCGTAAATGTATAGGGTCATCAACTCACCTCGACAAGACTTGTCTTCCTAAACCTTCGGCGATCGTGGTAGGAAAATATCCTCGGTGGTGGTGGGCTTCGTTAAAATCGGTTGTGCGGTCACGTGGTGTCCAGATTACCGAGTCAGGCGTAGTGCGGGTGGACACTCGGATAATCAGCCCTCCGGGTCCTCAGTCATGTGATGGACTGCGGCTGAGGTCACGGGACTTGCTGACTTTAACGGTTTCTTGGATACGTCAGTTTGGTGCCTGCATCGCCAGGCATAGACACGGCCCGGAAAAGCCAGGCAGAAAGTACGACTAGGCCTAATACCAACTAGACGAAGTGGTCAATCCAGCCTCTCAGCATCGACGTCAACTTCGTCATCGTCATCATTTGCCGCCCTCTCATCCCTCGGCTCGCTGTTGCTAATTATTGATTGAATAGCATGCGGGATAGGCGTCAATTATTAAATCGGCTATTGCAGAGGAAGGGTGAAATAATGTTTCAAACCCTCACAGGCCACAGGTCGCCTCCTCCCGTCAGTTATAAGAGGCAATGTGGATAGATCGATAATGGAGATAGGGTGGTTGTCTGGACCGCTGGGAGAAGCCAGGCGAGAAGCAACCTCCTTGCAGGTTGCAACTAAACCTGCCGGATCGTAAGCTTTAATTGTGTTCGGACCACTGGTTGCTGCGGCGGGCTGCTAATGCTCCGTGCTGGAACCAGGGCGCGATCCACTGCGCTGGCCAAATCGCCGGGCTCCATGCCAAGGGGCGCTGGTTTCCCTGACGCCTCAGCCGACCGCGTTGCTAGGCCAACGACACCATTGTTGATCTGAACCGTGGGCGATAGATCGGGATAGCTTCATCATCTCCATCCACCTTTCCCTGGTTCCCACCTCTAAATACCTTAAAAGACTTCCTTGGTTCTTGCTCTCCATCTTCCCACCTTTATCGAAGGAGAGGTGCTCAGCTGTTCCACCAATTCGCGCGCAGGGAAGCTTCTTATAAAAGCTTCGATTGCGTCTTCAATCTGCGACTTTCCAGCGCATTTTAGATAGCTGTCGCAAGAAATCTTCCTTTGCATAGATCTAGTGCAGAGGCTGCGTTAATTCCTTGACTGTTGCGCTTGCTTTTGCTCTTTCTTCTGCGTTTTCTTTAACCTTTTTTTCTTCCTAGCGTGAGTGTTCTAATTGAGGAGACCACCGACTGACACCAGTGCAGGGCGGTTCATTACCATCTTGTCGGCCCAGCCGTGTGGCTAGTATTGCGTGAGGTTGGTAACTCTCGGCGCTGGATGTGAATTCTAGCACAGTAACACGGTGCAGAAAGCTTACGCATTTAAATCCTCCAGATCCGACCAAACACCAAGGTCTGTCAATCCGTCGGTCAAGCACCTTGCGATAAGCGCTCGAAGAAAGAGTCCCTTTTCGCCCACCATGCTGTCCACGGCGCACAGCAACCTTCATGAGCGACATCGACAACACAGGCGGCAGATCTCGACGCTGTCCGCTCTTGATGCCGTGAAAGCCCCCAGCCTTCCGGCGCAAGCGATGCATCGTTATCATGCCCATCGTCGAGGACAGAGTTTTGACAACAGAGCTTTGCGCGTCCAGCGATCGCAATCCATGCAAGATGGTACAAATCATACTACTAACTCTACAGTACCGCAGCAGCACCATTCGAATATGCTCGGGGACAGCCAACACCAACGATACCTGTGTGTAGCGCAGCCGTCGTTTCCCCAGCAATCAGCCCCCATGCCCGTGATCCCCGACTGTTTCACCCCGGAAGAGGTGCAAAACCTTCAAAGTCACAATGGCCAGGACAGTCAACCAAATATGGCCTACCTGAATGCGCCCTTCGCAAAGGACGTTCCGCACATGAACATGCAGTTCGACCTGATGCAACAACAACAGATGCACAGCACTAAGGTTCCGTGCGGGTCTGGAACGGAAGGTCAATTTTTCGAGACGGGACTTTGGGACTTTTACCAGCCAACTTTCCCCCCTCACGCTGATGTAAGGAAGTTATCGGTGCAGTCGGATGCTACTCCGTCTCAGCACCCGCATACGCCTAAGCACGGCAATACACGTACGTTTATGGCTCTGTCGGCTCTTTACTATGCACAACTTGCTAATCTGTCGTGTAGAGTATGCCCCGATTACACCAGCAACAACACCATTCAAGCAAACCGTGGGCCTAGCTCAGTACGGTGGGGACATCCAGTCAGGATCCACCAAAGATCAGGGTAGCGCGATGCCCGGATCAGCCCAGTCGTCGTACATGCAGCGAGCAAAGTCTCTCCAAGGCGTGGCTGGAACTACTTTCACGCAGCAGAAGTTTGATGTTTCTACCCCCCCGAACACAGCATCATTTGAAGTGGATAACTTTGATACTTTTAACTATGAGCAGGGTTCTAGCTTTGAGGTTCCTAAATCGGAAAGTCTGTCACAAAGCCAGTATGCATCGTCGTCGTCGGCATCATCATCCTTCATGTCATCTCCCGAGCTTGCGGCTATGCCTTGCCCCGAAGATGGAGGTGCAAAGACCCCCAAAATCCCTATCTATCCCGCCACTCCCAGCCGTCCGCATCACAGAAAGACGCCCAGTGCAACACCTAGCTCATCGACCAAGCCAAAGCTTTCTCCGCGCGTTGCGTCTATCGATAACCTGAACCTCGACGCTCGCGTGCAAGCATCAATCAAAGAAACGGGTGTCACCATTGACGAGATTGCTTCGTACATTCATGGGCCTGACCCGGAGGACGGGAAATGGGTATGCCTGCACCCCGGCTGCGAGCGCCGCTTTGGAAGAAAGGAGAATATCAAGTCACATGTCCAGACTCACCTGGGCGACCGCCAGTACAAGTGCGATCATTGCAACAAATGCTTTGTTCGCGGTCATGACCTTAAGCGCCATGCTAAGATCCATACCGGCGACAAGCCTTACGAGTGCCTCTGTGGAAATGTATTTGCGAGACACGACGCCTTGACTCGACACAGACAGCGGGGTATGTGCATTGGCGGCTACAAGGGCATTGTGCGCAAGACAACGAAACGGGGTCGTCCGAAGAAGCACCGACCAGAGATGGATGAGAGACAGGACAAAGCATCGAGAACGCGTCAGAGGATTGCAGAGAAGTCATCTTTCGACTCGTCCACATCCGAGTCCTCACGCAACACGCCTCCTTCCGAAGTCTTCGAAAACATGAGCCTGCATGGTTCTAGCCCGGCGGAAGAGATGCCAGTGTTCAACAACCCCAATTACTCCTTGCCACCAGAGGTTTTCACATTCACGCCTCCTGCATCTCCCGGTTACAGCGTGGGAATCAAGCCATCGCCTTCTCGGGACGAGCGATCGATCACCCCCAGCTCAGAAGATGAAATGCTTCCTTCCTCACCATCAAAGCAGCACCTCGAGAGCCTCGTCACAGACTCCAGCTTGCCTTACATGTCTGATCCGGAGACATGCCCGTATACAGATGCTTCCGGCGCTGCTAGCCATTCTCTATCTTCACCCCATGCCGCTCCCACCCTGTCCGAATCATCTAACGGCTCTGATCTCGACATTTTTATTAGCCAGGATTCGACCTCTGGTTTTGGAAAGCCCGAATTCGGAGACCTGGCTGATCCCGACATGGCCCCGTTCCCAGACTATGTGAACACGACGTCCTTTGAAGGTGGTCTGGAACTGTTCCCCAACAAGCCCTTCTCCTCGGGCCCCGTCATGGCCGACGACTTCTTCTTCCAATTTCAAGTGGACGAACAAGCCTCGGATGTTATGACTAAAGAATTCTTCATGGACTAAAGAGAAACGACCATAACGGAACAAGAACCTACATAACGATCGACAAGAAAGATGACATGGAAAAACGAAAAACATCAAACGCCCGGCAACGATGCAACGACTCAGGCTCTACAGCCTAATGTGCAAGACTTTTAACGATTTAGGACCGCAAATGATTTGGAACCCATGCATATAAGACGCGAAATGATTTTTATGCCTTTTTTTTTCATACTACGACACGAGAACCATGTACAATTTCCCTCATTTACTTCACTTCTACGACCAACTCATTTCAACGACCAATTTTATCCACTGCAAACTGATGATAAACTGTGACAACAACAAGAACAATGTTTCAAAAAAGAAATCTTGTTTTCGGGCATATGAACTTCTGCTTTCCTTCCCCCTTGGCGCAAATGCATATTACTTACTGCATCTGATTTCTTTGTTTTTTGTTTCTCGCGCAACAACACCATGTACGACCACCAACAACCATTCTGAACCCCCGGGACTTATCTGCAATATCTTGGGAGTTTTATTTTGCAAGAAAATGACTTTTTCTTTGTGTTTTCGGCCAGCCAAATTATGGAGTTTTTACAGGTCGTCCGTTCTTTTTTGCCTCTTTACGTGTTGATTGATCTTATGAATGTTTGTAACGTCTTTTCTTTGTCTCTTTAATGCCCCTTTCATGATGTTATGCTATGCTATTGAATCTGAATTTGCTTTTTTATTTCCTTAATGTCATTTGGATTTGCTTAACTGCTTAACTGCTGATGGATCGTGATTTTTGTACCAAACGAACGGACGGACGAACGGGTTGATCTGTAAAAACTTCTGTCTTCTTTCTACCGATGCTACTATTGCATCTTTCGTCTTCTGCTGGCTGGCATTGCAAAAAAGTCATTTTTGGTACTCTCGTTTGGTTTGGTTGATCTGCCTTTCGTGACGAATTTACTTAATCACCTCCTACCCTGCTATTATCAACCTTGCCTTGGTGGTTCGCATGGCTCGCACCCTCGCCTGTACTTTAGCTTTATGATAGAACTGACTACTCCCATGAATGTCAATGATGCTTTGAATGGATCTCTAATTTTTCTATAGTTCTGTGGGTTTATTCCATTCAATGCATAGGAAGTGTGGTGTCGTGAAGTAAATTCGACTATGTAAATAGTATTGTATAAATGCAGAAATATATGGAGACATGTATGATTCTATATGCGTTTAGATGCTGTATATGGTAAAATGACTGAGGAGAGAAAGCGAAAGAAATTGGGATCAAGCCTCTCTCCATGTGATGGATAGCTCGAGAGGATGGTCGTCTTGAGTTGCGAAGACTTTGCTCTTCGTTGGCCCTTTGGGCGCCTTGTCTGCGAAGAAGGTTGTGTTGTCGTTGTAGGCGAGCATGCCGTCTTCGACCTGGAAGGGATTAGACAAATATACATCAGGTGTCTTGGTGGGGTGCACGTGGATTTAAGAAGAAAGGGCGGGGTGAGATGCTTACAGTAAATTGAGTCGGGGACCGGATGAATCCGCCGCAGGTGAAGACATCGTGCGAGAACCCGCAGTCCCCCTTGCTGGATTTTAGGGTGACTGTGTCATCTGCGGTGCAAGAAGGGCCGTCAGTTACTGACTGCCCGCCTGAATAGGAAAGCAGCAACGGAGAACACATACCAGACGCCTTAGTGGCCGTGAAAGTCGCACAGGTTCCCGAGGTGAACCACGCGCCGTGGCTAATGATGCAGCCTCGCTTCTGACCGTTAGTTGAGATCATTAGGTTCCCTTTTCCTGAAAAGGGTGCGCTCGGTGCGGTCGGCTCAGCAGGTCCGCGGGATGTCTTGGTTGGCTCGTGACCGTTTCGGGGAGTCTTGGGAATGTAGTGGATGCCGCTGCGGGGGCAGTTGGATGTTTGGCCATCTGTTGTAGTCATTAGTTTCGGCAACTTGTGAGGTGGTTGGTTTGCTGACCTGGGTCAGATGGGACGAATTTGCCCGTCTGCAGTGGCCCGGCGATGTTGAAGTAGTACCAGACTTCGTTGATAGCCTGGTGTCGACACCGGACTGTCACCTCGGCACCATGAGCCTTGGAGAGGGCATTGACAATCTCATCGCGAGTGTAGGTTTGCGTGTAGGAGGGGGTAATGCCGGCTTTGGCGAGTGTCTGCAGAGTGATGTGTTTAGTTTCCTTTCTTCTTCTACAATGAGTGCAGGGAGACAGACCTCGTAGGTAGGCAGGGTTCTGAAGACTTCGACTGTCCGGTCGAAGTAGTCCACAACCTCTTGCTGTGGGTAGTAGTCGGTGTAGCAGTGAGTCTCTAGCGTGCTGACACAAGTGCCGTGCTTGTTCCACTCATGCTCCCAGAGATTCGCATCATCGCCCCTGAAGTCCTTCCAGAAGTCGCTCATATAGTCTAGTAGATCCCCCCGACCAGAATCAACCAGGATCAACGAGATATTGCTGTACCGTCTCCCGGAGTCACAGTACTGATCGAAGCCGCCGTTGCAATGGTCGGGCCTATGTAGCGGGGAACATATGTCAGTACCGGACGGCGATAATATATAATACGTGACAGGTATAAGTCTGGTAAAGAGGGACAAGGATTAAACCCACCAGAGTCCATGGATAGTCCAGGAATCTGCTGGCCCAATGGCTGGATCAGCATCCCAGAATTGCGTCTGGAGCATCTGTCCGCCGGGGTAGTTGAAGCAGCAGGTATCCTGGCCATGGTACTGAGCCTTGCAGCTCACTTCGGAGGAAGGACATTGCCGGAAGGTTGCTTCGGACGAACTATAATCTGAAACCGAAAGCGACGAGACACCCAATGATCCAGTTATAGCTTTCAAGACCTGTTGAGGCCCTGGCATACTCTGAAGCAGTCGGTCCCTCATGGAGATGGCGGTGGACCCGACCGCACTAGTGCTACCGGTATCAAGCATGGAGGGTTGTGAGGTCCGTTGCTGATGCTCAGCAAGAAAATACAGCAGACAATACAAAGTAAAGATGAATATGCAACTCTCAACGAAGCATCAATTGACAGAGCAGTGGAAGACAAAGGGGGAAGAGAGGAAAGAGGCGAATGTTTGAGTCCCAACAGCAGCAGCACGTGCATCCATCCCATGACTTGGCCCCCGTACCTGAGTCAGCGGCATGTGATGTGACTGGTCCGATAAGCACCTTATCGTCGATCTCCCCGGATTGACTTGAAGCTTCCCTTATCGTGACTCAATACGTAGTGCATGCATATCGGAACAGAACAACGCCTGGGTATCATATTCGAAGAACTCCATGATATGAGTATGTACATGAGTAGAGATGGTGGTTACAGTCGAGAATCAGCGCTCAGTAGCCTGTTCCTTTTTCGCCTCTTGTTCGTGGACGCGCTCCTTCCACAGCCGAAGGACCTCAAATCCTACCTCGACAGCAATGAGTAAGATGATAATCCACTCGAGTCGGAGTCCATGCGTTTCGCTCAGCCTTTCCCGCAGTACACTTGCGATCTCCTGTGCATAATCCATCTTCTCGTTCAGAAGCTTGATGCGGATCCCCACATCGAGCGCTCGTCCTACCTGTTCATAGTACCCTTCTAATCCCAGTTCATGCCGACTGTCCCAGAAGATATCTGGCAGAGAGTCCGTGAGCTCCGAATATAAGTTCAGCTGCGCACGTACGCTCAGCAGCTGGCCCGTTTTGCGAAGTATGAAGTCCCGAGTGAATGGGAGACGTGAGCCCTTGGATAGGAGCGTGGGAATAGGCCGAGTAGATTCAAAGTAATTGGCTAGGAGTGATTCCAATACAGCCAATTTCGTACTGCGAGCCAGCCCTGACGAGAATGCCACCTTTGTAAGGACTGTATCTACAGACTGCCGAGTGGGTAAGTGGGAATTAGGCCCGTCATTACCTGGCTTGGTCCCCAGGATGATGGTGTCGCCCTTGATGCTGCTATTCTCTCGTTGAGAATCTTCAACATACTCAAGATCCTCTGTTTCCAGGTCATCAAGATGTGCCCCCTCAGCTGCAGGTAATAATGTCCTGGTTGCCAAAAAGGAAGTAAATCCTTCAGGTAGGGCCCATGCAACCACGGTTCCCGAGGGAAAGACAAACACATCCCCCACTTCGCTTGGTGACAGATCTAAGGTATTCGGATTGCTCTGGCGGCGTATTGAGTCTAGAGGAACCTCAATGTGGACAACTTGTGGATACAGACCCGTCTCGTAGGGGTCCGGCTCGTAGCCTCGCTCCTGTAAGATGTCTCTGACTTTGCGAATGTTGAATTGTTCAGCTACGGCATAGGCTGTTACAGTCTTCTCATTGATAGATTAGCAATGGTTCAAGGACGGTCGCGGCTCTTGGGCATTGGCACCTTGGGCTGATAGAGCCCCTGCTCCCTGAGCTGGGCTTTGGATAACATTCCATCCTTCGACCGTTGTGCCTCCACTGCAACTCTCCGGAGTGACGTTGATGCGGCCGGCGACCTATTGCTTCTTCTCCTTTGTTTCTGGGATTCTAGAACCGCCTCATCGGTCGTGTCGCCGTTTTTCATTTGCTTCTGATATAGATATGCATTGGAAGAGAAGAAGTCTTTCCGCCGGGGATAGCTCAATGGAGGGGTAGCGTGAAGATATTGGCTTCGGGGCTGTCTGAGAAACTTGACAGCCGAAGGCCGTGACGAAAGAGTGCAGAGACGTGGTCTTGCAAACATGATCTCACACGGGCTGTATAGGAAGCCAAGGGGAAAGAAGCTCAGCCAAGCGCCAATTTCAGCCGTAGGATATTACCAAGAGAAACCGATGCCATAACGAGGCACGTTCAGATCCGGAGAAATCATTCGAAGCTTTATTCGACGAGTCTTGCAGAAAAGAAAGCCGGGGATGGGGCATGGATGAGTCAGCAGGGCCCTAGCTGGATGCGGTGACGACCTTCAATGAAGCCGCCCGACCGCCGGCAGTAAGTAACTGTTGGTTATCTACCCCAGCTCCGTCTAGCTGTGCTCCTGCTCGGCCGATGGGTGCCATGAAGCTGCCCATTGTCTGCACCAATATCTCATACTTTTGATCCTAGCTCCTGCTCTCGCCATGGACGCGCCTGGCGCGACGCAGGCAAACGAGAGTGTCCCTCAGGACCGCCACGACTCCGATCCCAACAATGTGGGCGACAGTACATGCCCGGACAGCGGGCGGTCCGACCGGGCCTATGACGAGGAAGACAGCCACAATGGGACCCAGAGTGAAGGCGATGATATCGACAAAGAACACGATGAGGCCGGAACGGAGGAGGAGACTGATGAAGAGGACGAGGAGCCCCGACTCAAGTATGCATACTTGACGAAGCACCTTGGGGCGGTGTATCGCAACGGAGATGCAACAAGCTCCTTTCTCGCGGCTGGGGACAAGATGGTATGGTATTCAGGCATTTCCTAGAAGGCGCATGATGCTGAGACAGTATCTAGGTAATTGGAACGCATAATGGAAATATTGTAAGTAGCGCTGATGCCGCTTCGAATGATTCGAGAACTGACGCCATCCAGCATGTACTATCCGTCCCTCAAATGCGCTCTCTTCGCGTCTACCATGCGCACTCCGCCAGTATCACCTCCATCTCAATCTCCCCTTTCCCTCCTCCGTTGCCCAGTCTCAGGCAAGAGTACTTCAGCAGAGTTCCTGAAGACCAGGAATATTCCGCGCGGCCGTCGTCCGGCACAGCTAGCCTCCGCGGCCGGCATCGGCCAGCTCACCAGCAAAGCCTACCTGTCACGCCTTCCAATTCGATATACATTGCTACATCTTCTATGGACGGAAACATCTGTGTCTCATCATTAGTGGACTCCAAAGACGTTCTCTTGCGCAATTTTGGCCGACCCGTGCAGGCTGTCGCGCTCTCACCTGAGTACAAAAGTGACAGGGCGTTCTTGTCCGGAGGGCGAGCGGGCGACCTGATACTTACGGTGGGCGGAAGAGTGGGTGTGAGCACGAATTCTACAACCATGGGAGGTGCTGCGGCTACGGCTTCGAGTTGGCTCGGATCTTTGGGGCTGGGAGCCAACACCGGCAAGGACACTATCCTTCACAGTGGGGAGGGCGCCATCAGTACGATCAAGTGGTCCTTATCTGGGAAGTATGTCGTCTGGGTCAACGAAGAGGGCATCAAAATCATGCGGTCCAACTTGTACCTCGATTCTTCAGATTCTGAGCTGGCCTGGAAGCGGATCAGCCATATTGACCGGCCCAACCGTCCCGGCTGGGAAGAGATGGCGGGTGTCTGGAAGGCTCGTGCTGAGTGGGTGGACGAGAAACAATTGAATAGTGACAACGGTCCAAACAGTCAAGGAGAGTCGTCTACGGTCCAGTCGACGATTGTCAAGGAGAAGGTGGAGAAATTAGTAGTTGGCTGGGGAGGCACGGTTTGGGTCATTGACGTATATCCGGATAGACCCAGCAAGAACAACAGGGACCTGAAGATCGGATCCGTTGAGGTTTCTACAATCTTACGGACCGACTGCGTTATATCTGGCATCTCGCTATATACCCCTAGTTTGCTGGCTGTCCTTGCGTATATTGAGGCGGAAGAAGACGTCTCGGAAGAGCGGACCAAGCTGGGAGGTCGCCGTCCGGGAACGCGCCGGCGGCCAAGGGGCTTAGAGCCTGAACTGCGGATTATCGATATCGAAACAAAGGAGGAGCTTAGCGCTGATACCCTTTCAACAAGTCGCTACGAGACCCTCACTTCCTCCGACTATCACATGTGCGTCCTGCCTCCTTGGAAATCTAGCGCTCCTGTTTCGCAACGCGGTGCGCTAGAAGCTTTGGGGAACGGTCTTTGGGATGCAACTCTCTACCCGGCGCGGTTATTCAGCTCCGCCGCTAGTATTCGCAGTACAACGAGCAGTGACAAGGGCTCCAGCCGGGCGCCGAGCACTTTCGCTTCCCGAAGGTTTTCCTATGAGGAACCCCTTTCCAAAGAAATCCAGGACATTGCAGGGAGCGTAGGTCCTAGGATATTCGTCCACAGCCCGTACGACTGTGTTGCTGCCCTGAAAAGAGATCTGTCTGATCGCCTGGCCTGGCTAGATGCGCATGAGAGATATGAAGAAGCTTGGATGCTTCTCCAGGAGCATCCTGAAGCGGCGGGGTCGACGACTGACGTGAACGACCAAATCCCAGAGACGCCATCAAGATCTCAGAGCAGTAGCGTTGGTGAGTCCTTCATTGACGATAGGTCTTCAATCACAACTACTGGCCGGAACATTGCTTCTACTCCCGCTGTCGAGCAGGAAAAGCGCCGCATTGGCGAACTCTGGATCGAACAACTTGTTGATGAGAACAAGTGGGAAGAGGCCGCTGAAGTTTGCGTGAAAGCAATCGATACCGCAGCCAGGTGGGAGCATTGGGCTTGGACCTTCATTAAGCACGATAAGCTGGACGAAATCTCGTCCGTCATGCCTGTCAACATGCGTCCCAGTCTCCCTGCAAACATCTACGAGACCATCCTGGGGCACTATGTCGAGCACAATAGGTCAAGGTTCAGCGATCTCCTAGACTCCTGGCCTTTCGACCTCTTTGACGTCAATAATGTCGCCACAGAAATTGAGGAGCAACTGAGATATGACTCGGTAATCCCGGAGACAGAGGACTGGCGAGTCTTGACAAGGTGTCTTGCCAAACTGTACCTCGCAGGAGGCCACTATGGCAAAGCACTGCACTGCTATATTCGCCTCCAAGACGCGGACACAGCGATGGCCCTGATCAAGGACCACCGACTGCTCGACACCCTCACCGATGATATTCCTGCATTTATTCTCATCCGCGTGTCCAAGGAACAGCTGAAATCAGCGCCAGTCTCGGAACTCGAAGAGCTCACCGCAGAGCCCATCAGACTCCTAGTCAGCGAAGCGTATACAGGCATAGTCCGGCCTGAAATCGTGGTCGATCAACTCCAAGCCGCAAACAAACTACTATACCTCTACATCTACATGCGGGCCCTCTGGCGTGGCGAATCACTGCCTCACGGCGCCGCAAAACCTCGCCGCGGCCATTTCGCTCACATTCGAGACGCAGCCAGCAAGCTCGCCGCCGACGAAGGCAAAGCATTAGTCGACAACTTCGCCGACCTAGCCGTAGAACTCTTTGCAGACTATGACCGGCCCCTGCTGATGGAATTCCTCCAAACCAGCACCTCCTACTCCTTCGACATGGCCGTCAGCATCTGCGAAGGACGACACTTCACCCCCGAGCTAATCTACCTCCTCTCGAAGACAGGGCAAACCAAACGTGCCCTCAACTTGATCCTCTCCGACCTCAAGGATGTCTCGCAAGCCATCCAATTCGCCAAGTCCCAAAACGAGCCCGACCTCTGGGAAGACCTCCTCGACTACTCCATGGACAAGCCGCGTTTCATCCACGGCCTCCTTGTCGAAGCCGGAACCTCCATCGACCCGATCAAACTCGTGCGGAGGATCCCAAGTGGCCTGGAAATCGAAGGCCTCCGAGAGGGTCTCACACGCATGATCCGCGAACACGACCTTCAGGCCAGCATAAGCCAAGGAGCCGCCAAAGTTCTCCAAAGTGAAGTAGCAGTGGGCATGGACACGCTCCGCCGCGGCCAACGCCGCGGCATCAAATTCAACATTGTTGAAGAGGAAAGATCCATCCCTGGCACTCCCACCACCACGACTGCCACTGCCACCGAAGCGACGGAGAAGGACACCAACACCACCACCAATATCAGCAAAGCACTCAAAAGCGACGCCGACACAGAAAAGACCTCTTTCACTGCCACATCTTCATCCACTGCCTCCCCTGCAGGGAGATGCGCAGGCTGTCATCGCCCGTTCCGCGCCAATGGTAAGAAACCTCCCCCTACACCCCAACTAACAAACCACCCACTTATTCAGGAAATACAGAAAAAGAAATCCTCGTCGGTTTCGCCTGCGGCCACATCTTCCACCTCTCGCACATCCACGCATCGGAGAATGCCTCGTCCACAAGCACGCCATACACTCGATCTGCGGTGCAGACTCCGCGACCGTTCTCGCCTGCGCCCGGACAAACACTGGATGAAGTGTCGATGAGTGCATCCCGCACGGTCGGACCTAAGGTGACGACTGCGCGGTTGTTGAGGGATAGGATTGGTGATGGGTGTAGGATCTGTGCGTTGGCGAAGGAGTTGGAGGCGATTGGGGAATCTGAGTCGTAAGTTTGTGTTTTTGCTGTGTGTGGGGGGTGTGGCTTTCTGGATGGTTGCTCTGGGGTACTGTAGCTGTGCTTGGGGTGGAGATAGAGAGGTGTCGTCTGCTTGGTATAGCAACTCGAGATGGAGGGGGTCGGCTTCAGTAAATTATTCTGATGGTGAGGATGCTTTGCATTACGGGAAGCTATCTAGTACTGACGAGATTGCAGGTATTTATTTGAAGGGAGCAGTTGAATGATGACCCTGTCATTCTACCAGTGTGGGGCTGTAACCGCGGACAGTTTCACTACATGTTCCATAGTTCGCCTGGATGGGTGTATGTTTAGTCTTTAGGAGATACCCATGGTAGCAATAATCTACTGCGCAATTAAGACAAGTATTAAGGCCCGTTAGGCTTTAAATTAGATCAAGCGGTTTCTTGCCGCGGTCATTAGTTACACCATTCCGTTGAGAAATTCAAATGGCATGCTCTTGTGAGCTGCATCCCGAAACAACATAAGAAAAATGAAAGCAAACACAAAACCCGCTTTTCGATCCGAAGAACGTGGTCAACCTCACTGGATCTTCGTACACAGCCTTGCTAGGCGAGTTCAAAGAAATGTGGAGGTATGGAAGGACATTCATCAGATACGCACGAGACTAAAGATCAAAGCAACCAACAAAGCAACTGCGGACGAAGCCATGCCCTCATGGTCGTTCCCAGCATTTGCGGTAGGGAACGTGGTATGGGCAGAGGTGCTGGTGACAGCCGATGCATTGATTTCGGTGCTGACGGTGTGGTTTTTAGTGGGGACAGTTATCTCAGAGACAGTTTGACTTCCAGTCAGGAAGGAGGACAGTCCTGAGACCACAGAATTGGTCGGCACAACAGTCGTATCAGTGGAATGAGATTCACCAGTAAGGACTCCAGTTTGAATTTCAGGAGCAAACTCAGTGGGCAGTCCAATAGAAATCTCAGTGGGCACAACACCGGTCACGACAACAGTTGGAGCCAAAGTCGTAGCGGTCACGATGGTTGGCAACGAAAAAGTTTCAACGGTGGGGGCGAGTGACACGTCTGTCTTACAGACAGTCAAGGTGACAACTAGAGCTGAATCAGTACTCAAGTTTCTTATTAGGAGTCCTTCCAAGCTTACCATCATCCAGGGTCTTGCCAACACCCTTAGGCTTATCGGGCTTAGGCTTACCGCCGTTCAGTTTGGCAAAGTGAGCCGCATGGTGGGCTATATTATTGTCCAAGCCTAGTCAGTATATTGGACCCTCAGCTACCATCTTCGTAACACTTACGGCCACGAAGGACATCAGTAATCTCATGGTACACTTCGGCCATATTGTTGACGAAATCTAAGAGCGTTAGCAGATGAAGAAGACAGTTGGAGTGTAGTACCTACTAGTTGCGTAGCCCAAGCTAGCGAGCAGCCAGATGGCGAGAAGAATAAAGATCTTCATTTTTAACTGGAGAACCACTAAACTCGCGACGTGAAAGCGAATTCGTGTCAGTAAGACGAGGAAAGAAATAAACGAAGAGTTGCTTGTATGTTGGCACTTTCGATGAAGAGAGAGACGGCGAACCGTGATGAGGCGAAGGATGGAAGACTGGGAAGAAGGTTGGGAGCAAGAAAGGAGGAGAAGAAGGAGAAGAAGAAGAAAAGGATTTCAGCAGAAAGATAGAAAGAATTCAAACGTGTTGTGTGTGTTGACAGGGTTGTGTCGCCGGGGCGAATGGTGTCGTTTTGGAAAGTGCGACGACGACATTTTCAATACGGCAAGAGCTGTGTAGTAGGCACCGATGTTCAGCAGATGAAGACGAGAAACGGTAGTATATGAGAGGGAAAGAGGTGCGTATGGTGGTATTGACTGCACAGCAATTCACATAGGGCTGGCACAGTCTGATAAGATGGTGGCGTTTATGGGGTCTGATATCCACGTGTTTTCACTGTTATGCACTACGCTAAGGGCTCGGAGTTGGACTTCCGATTTATTGTTCAGTTATAATTATAGAAGTCAGTTTTTCTAGAAGAACTATATAAGATTCTAGATGTCAGAAAGAAGATCCATGCAAGGCAGGCTGCTCTATGGATGCTTACGGGGTAGGTCAACGGCAGCCGGAGACGAACTACGCCAGGTCCCACACTCAGATTCTTCCATCCACAAGAGAAGCAGTGAACCCACCATTACTGACGCCTATTAAGCAGTGTTCTTATACACAGGGGCTAAGGATTATAGTCCTTCACCCCTCCTAGCCAGAAGCTAGTTCAGCCAATCTTGATCCCGACGAGCTACTACCATGAGGTTATCCCCAAACAAGACACACAGCAAGCCGTCAAGAAACCGATGTCTCAGATCGACCAATCAGTCTCCGCCATCTAGAGACAGAAAATTGGAGCACGGCGAATCTCAGTGGCAAATTCTGCTCTTGATCTCGAGCCGTTCCCCCCCTCCCCCTCCCTCCGAGTTCCCTCTAGGCATGTTTTAAGAGGCAACCTTAAAGCAAATCGATCCTGCAGTGACCCTCATACCTACGGCTACTAGATGGCAGTCCCTGCACCGTGCAGAGTGTGCTCGTATTAAGATCTGGAAACTATTATACCGATGGAGGATCTTGTACTACTCCGGCAAGGAGTCCGATATGGATGATACCAGATCTCAACGGCGAGTTGATCATGCAATCCTAGTACTGAATATTGATCTGACATACACGTGCTAGCCATACCCGCTAAGTATACTTGACAGTCCACACTGCAGCCTTCAGAATCAACAATGTTCGTGTTAACCCCAGGTGATGTCGATTCAAGGCCTCCCTAAAATCCCCCGTATCCCTGAAAAATTACCTTTTGCGGGTGTTGATTCCCGTATGGAATACTGCGGTATGGTTGGTACGGAATGAACGAGCGTAATTCAGTAACGGTTTTTGGCGTGAAAACTAGCGAAAAATACGGCGACAGATAGAGACCCCCACATCGGCACGACCCGCGTGGAGGCGCCAACCAGCCAGAACCGACTGATGGCCAGCCGCTCCTTTCCAAGAAACTCACTTGAGCTATGACGACATTGCAAGGTACCTGTCCGATCCCGATCCCGATGCGTTGGGAGCCATGATGTCATCTGCGTTGCTCCCCCCCCGATTGCGATTGCGGACTGGGCTGCGAGAAGTCGGCCCGAGTCTGGACCTGTCATCCGCATTCGACCACGAACTACTTTAGGCTACTGCGTGAGAGTACATCCTCTCTGCTGGCCTTCACTTGAAATAACGAGAGGAAAAGCAGAATGCTAATCATCGTGTCTGATAGAGAAAGGTCAACACACTGTTCCTCCTCGTTCGATTAGATTCTAACAAGTCAGAATGGCGCCACTTCAAGTCAAATCCCGTTAGGAAACAACATATCCCGAACCCATCCCATAGACACAACTAAATTAGAAACTGTGGAGGCGAATGTAAAGGCTCAAACTCCGAGTCGCCCAGACGGAGCCTCTCTTTCTTTTTCCTTCCCTTTTTCCCCACTTCCCACGAGATCGGCAGGCCCCCCCAAATGCAACTGAAACGATTGGTCGAAGATCTCAGGACAAGGTTTCTGCAAAGGGAGAAATGGATCAGCCATAACCACCAATCTTTCATCCACAGACGTCATCGCCCAACGGCGGCTAGATAAGCCTAAACCATTATCACAGTTCAGATTTGATGAGTTGTTACCGATAACCCCGAAATTCAATTCAATTCAATTTAGGAAGGCACTTACACAGGGCTAGTACTTTAATTTTTTACCATTACTGAGACATACATCGAGTCTAGAACCATCGCTTACCTGACCCCCTGACTTTGACCACATTGTACAGCTCGGTGATCACTTATCAACTCGATACCATTTTACCTTTCGCGCTGCAATTTCATTGGTGGCTTCCGTTCAGGTACCCTTGCAGAATACTACTTACTACCACCTGATACTATACACAGACATGCAGACAACAACAACAATAACATCAACATAAAGAAGAATAAAATATCATTAACATTACACACGTATCTATTCATCAAAACAACCAAATGCCGTCTTATCGTTAGCGTCCTCCAACTTCATAATAATATACCGCACTATACATGCAGCCACACAAACCACCCGCAGCGCCATGGCGCCAGCCCCATCTTATAGACACTACATACTACACAGCTAGCTAGACCAGCTAGTAAGTTAAGCTACGCAGCAAACAAAGCCATGTATTCCGATCGATACATACAACCTTACATTTCATACGGAGTTACGCGCGCGTCAAAATACATACATACATACATACCAACACGTTCAGCAACCAACTATTATTACTTCCTCAAACGCTGCGATTGTCGTAAGCCTACTCCAAAACCACATCCAAACAATGGTTTAGATGGATATATAAATGGATAGATAAAACTGGAGTAAGCAAGCAAGTAAGTAAGTAAGTAAAAGCACCATATACCCAATCGGGAACTCATCTCCGCATGAGGCAATAGCCATACGTAGCCCTGGTAGCAAGGGGGGGAAGGGGGGAGGGTGGATAAATGGGTAAAGTAAGTAACGCCGCGAAAGGTAAGCATGTGCGACTACTGTGACCGAATCCCCATCCCCATCCCCCCGCTCAACAACACAACGAAAAACACCACTGTCCTATCCCCCTTCCGAAAAGGGTAAACCGGAAGAAAGAAAAAGATAGGGACGGGTAAATGCTCGGCAGAGATACACAAAAACTAACCCCAAACAACTGCTCAGTAGAATAGAACCACGGGACTTAGAGAAGATAATGACGATGCCCGTTTAGTAGGGATCATAGTTTACCATCCACTTCACTGAAGGGGGAAAAAAAAGAGGAAAAATATTCCCCACTTGGAGGAAAAAAAAATCACACCCATCAAACAGAACGGTAAAGACAATTCCGAGCCTATACTGGGTTAAGGGGTGTCAGCGGGGCGGATTTCACATCCGCCAGTAATATTCTGTGGTTGTTTTTCCGCGAGTGTGCGCCGAGCGTTGCCGGAGGAGGAAAAGGGCCAGGTTAGTCAGGTAAGTAGCCGACATGGGCCAACGCTAAGAGGCACACTGGTGTTTGTGGTGTTAGTTGGTGGTCCACAGTCCCATGGGTCAACTTCCACTATTCCCTTTCTTGTTAAAGGCCGCGGTCGTTTGTAAAAAAGTAGTCTATCTACGTAACTGTCTAGCCCAGCATCGATTATGATGTAATTGCTGGCTTGGATCCATTTTCCTCGCCAATTGGATTGCATTCGGGGTCTGTGCTTTTCTTTCTTGTCCGTTGAGGATTCACAGTTTCGTCCCTACTTTTGTACAAGGTTCCATGTGGTGATCTTCAGTTACTGTGTACTTGTACTATTCCGGGATGTAGGTGGCAAATCTCGGATTATGCTCGGGTATCTTACGGAAATACGATAAGACAATCTGTTCCAGATATTATAACCTCTCTATTGCACGGGTCTGTCGTATATCCAACCTAGTGCTTTTGATGTAACATGAATAGCAGCTTCAAACCCGTTCATCTTCATGGGCTTGAAGTATAGGCAGGTCTGCACCCATCATAGCCCACACGAAATAAACCAAGATCATTCTGTGCTGCGCAGACGCTGAAAGCGCGTGAGAGAATTGGTAGCGCTCGGATCATAACAGTAGGAACCAGCACACAGCCCATCCGAAAACGAAAACACTCAGGCGAGTCAAGAGGGGGGAAATAGCGAACCCTTCCCAGTATGCCGGTGTGAATAAGATAAATAGAAACGCAATTGCAGCAGCCAAGTAATTCCGGCAAGAATGGACAGGGTATCTAATCGTGTTCCTCGTACCTCAACCAGATTCTTGAAATTACAAACCAGTTAATATCATCAAGAAAAATCAAACATTGCCGGGGCCGTGTATCCCCAAACCTAGACGACGGTGCAGACGAGGAAAAATTTAGGATATCGTCAATGATATAACACATAAAAAAAAAAAAAAAAAAAAAAAAAAGAAAAGAAAAGAAAGGCAACAAAATAAGCACGTATATGGCGACAGGGTATCATTGCTCGGGAACTCGTGTATTATTCCCTATCCAACGAACGCCCCGTAGATTGATGCAAGCAATCCCCAAACTCCGAATATAAGGCATGCGCTTGTTTGATGTATGCGACCAAGCGTCCCTCATGCCACGCACCAGGCGCCGAAAAGACTGAAAAGACTGAAATTCGAACCGAAAGAAAGAAGCCCTCTGTTGAAGGTTGAGACAGAAGGATCAGACGAAGTGAAGTTCAAGAGTGACAAAGGACGAAAAGAATGTCGTGATATGCCGGGAGGCAGGATTAGTAGCTCAATTTGACCTCAACGGCTGAACTGAGGTTTCCCGATCCCGTAGCTGCTGCGGTCTCGATTGACGACGCCTCGGAGATCTCGACAACCATGTCTTGGCCGTCTGGAAGCTCACGAACAACATCATCGTCCACCATTATTTTTAGGCCGTTTTGCTTGACGTGGAGGACTCGCGCAATGCGCTGGGGGTCGATGCGCTGCTTCATGGAAATCTTTTCCATCAAGTCGCGAACCGTTCGTTCAGTCAGATAGACGGCCCGGTAATAGTCATCCGAACGCTGATCGTTGCGTGGGAACCGTACGTAGAAGCACGCGACTAGGGCTAGGTCAGTTCGAGTATCTTTCGAGGGTTACAGACTTTACTTACTTGGCTTAACTGGACGCTCCGCGGGTGGTCGGTAAGTTGGGTCAATATCCACCGCGTCTATGAATCCCATTGGCGCGCCACCGTCAGTTGAAGCCACTTTCGGTACTTTGACAGGATGCTTTAGTGTGGCCTTGTCGCCCAGGACTTCAGAGCACGGGCGCGAGTTCTCTCGAGACGTGCTCAAGGATCCATGGTACGCTGAGTCATAGAAAATGTTGGACTGGAGGTTGGTCGGGTGGCATGGTGAGTTTATTGAGATGCTACTGCTGGTGGGCGAGACGGCATGCAGGGATGCACCATCAATACTGAAGCGGGATCCACGGCTGTTTTCCCGCTTGAGGAATTCTCGCGACTCGGGGAGCATGACAGGGAACAAGTCCGGGTCGTCCTGCTCCTCACCCCGCAATCCCAGAACGCTTACCGGTCGTGTTGACGTGAACATGTCTTGCATCAACGCGAGCTTCGCATGGAGATCGTCCTCCAAGGACATCTTGCCAGGGCCGTCCTGCGAGCCCATGGACCATGTCCGTTTGTGCTTGGTGATCTTGGCCGGGCGCGGATCGGCACCCTTGAGAGCAATGGAGCCATTGCTACGCTTGCGCTTTCCGTAGTTGCCCGCACCCATCTCGGCTTGGGCGATCTGTTGTCGGAGTTTCTCGATGGTCTTCTTGACATGAGCGACATCGTTGGACAGTTTCCGCTCAGCACCATGATCGCGGAAAAGCTTGACCTTGCAGTAGCACACCTCCGATTCTTTGCCCGAGGTGGAGCTCGTATCGTCAGGGGAGACCATCTCTGTCTTTGCGCACAATCTGACCGGAATACCCTTCACACCCTTGGAATGGCTAAAGTCTGTCGACAAGAAGTTGAATCGGACAGGAATTGAGCATTCCGAAACTCCAGTTGACGGGTTGAGTGTCCACGTGACGCAAAAACCATCGAACGACGAGCTCTCGAGCTGAATCTGCCGGTTCTTCGTGTCTTCGATGCCGCCTTGTATGGGATCGACATATTCCACTGCTTGGAGCTTGCCGCCTCGTTGATGCGCTTCATTGGAACCGCGACCTTCCTTCCATAATTGCCAACAAGCAGCCGGCTTTGCCCTCTGCTCATCTTCTTGGAATGACACACGGATGAAGGTACGATATTTGATCGGTTGCGTAGTCATGGGCGGCGGAGTAGAATCAATCACAGATACTGAGTACGCCTGGCCTTTATTGAGATAGGTAACTGGGATTTCGGCTTGGTGGTTGATCATGGCTGTGGGAGCGCGCAAAGTGACATGATAGCGAAACCTGCAGCGTCCAGCACGGTTAATACTAGAACAGACATGATGAGGGAAGGGTTGAGCGCTCACGTTTCACCTGGGTTCTGGATGCTCGCTTGATCGTCCTGGATTGTTGATGTAACATAATGGGAAGACGCATTACCCTGCATGTCCACATCATTTAGAGAGAGCTCTTCAACAGAATCGTCCATGGCATCGTAACCTGCATCGCTCTGAACGAAAGCACCGGGCGCAAACGCTGGCTGCTGAGCAAAGGGTTGGGGGTTGTGAAAGTGTGGCGGGATGTACTGCTGGTCGAAATGATCGAGGCCCAAAGCCGCAGTGCCGGGGTTGATGGTGGCCGCGGAGATCTGCTGCGGGAGGGATAGCGGAGTAATCATGCTCATACCCATGCCAGGGGTATGCAAATCTCCTGCTTGGCTGTGGTATACTGCGCCCAGCCCACCTGAGTTGGGAGTATAGTAGCCATGTGGTTGCAGTGGGTTTACATAAGAGACAGCATTCGGATCGACAAAAGGCGCTGCGAACCGCATATCTTCTGTGGCGCGGGGTGTAGGGTCATTGAGCTTCAGGTCGTTATTCATACTTAGTCTGGCGCAGAATTATCATGTTAGCTCTCGCCCAAAGATATGTTCCGAGCTTCAAATCAAACCAAACAAGGATGAGAACAGAAACGACAGAGACAGAAAATGGAAGGCATATTTACCTAGCTGGAGTGATAGGTCCGATGGGCATCTGACCGAAGCGCGTGGCATTGCGGTGAGTGACTGGGGGAACAACGTCTGAGAAAGTTTTTTGGAATCTCTGGATGAGCTCGTCGTCTGGCTTCTGGGAATTCTTTCTGCAAGGGTGGTAGTCCGGTCAGCATGAGAATGGCCGGCGACCCGTCGGTAAAGCGCCGCATCGGTATTCAGTATAGCAACGTACCTGTTGCGGAACATCATCGACGCGGTCGGAGGTAATTAAATACTTATTCCGTTCTGAAGTTCGCCCGGGCGCTTAATGATTTATGGAGAGACGTGGAATCCAGGAGGAAACAAGAAGGCGTCGGAGGCTGAAGGTGGCATTCGGATCGCCAAGCGCTATTCGATCCGGGCCTCGAAGTTATTCGGAGAGGAAAGGGAAGGGCGGTGGTTGTATGTATGTATACGTTCCCCGAGCCGTTTTTATTTAGGAGTGTGGGAAAAAACACTGGTATTTCTGGACTGCGGTGGAAACGGCTCAAGTGTCACATCCCAATCACCGTCTATCGGAGGAAGAGAAGCGATCGCAGGGATTGCGACCACAAAGTGGGCGACTTGGAGATGATATCGAGGATCGTGAGGAGCGGAGACAAAGAGAGGAGGGGGTGGGAATAATTTGGGGAAGAGGTCCGAGTGGTGTTCGAAGACGAGAGTGGGTTTTGGCAGGTATTGGGTTTATAGCGGATGCGCCCCTTACTCAAAGATCATATGAGAGGCGGCGGTGGGAGAATGAGGACGACTGCAGAGGGAGAGGGAAAGGGAAGGAGAAAAACGACAGAGAGGGAGAAGAGGAAGAGGAGAGGAGGAGAGGAAGCGACAGGCAAGAAAGAAGATACGTATGCCGTATAAAAATGTACAGGAATAGCGGGGAGACGATAAAAGGGTAGAAAAAAAGAAAAAGAAGGAGGAAGGGGAAGTAGTACTTGAGGGCCCAAAGGAGGGGAGGAGAGAGGAAAGAGGAAGGTGATGATGAATGTTGGGGGAGTCTGCTGGAACTAGACGGTAAGACAAGCCCCCAATAATAGTTCGGATGTAGGGTGGATATGGACGCTGAGAGGATGAAGCCGAGTACCTCTGAGAGCACTGAGAAGGGAGCAAAGCAGTCCTAAAAGATTCAGAAAGAGATTTCCTTTCTCTTTTCTTTTCTGGGATCGGAGGATTTGTGGAAAGAATGTGATAGTTATTAATAAAAGAAGAGAAAAAGGGACCACATGGGAGGCGTGGTGACGTGCAATAATAACGGTTGGTTGAGTGATAAAAAAGCGCAAATGAGGTAGGTATGAAGGAAACCTTCCAGAAACTCTTCTGTCCTTTCTGTGCTTTCTCTTTCTTTCTCTGTCGCGTCCTGCTATTCTTTTCCTCTATTTAATCCACTTTTCTCTTTTTTTTCTTTTTCTGATGTGTGATTTCTTTTTCCCTAAATTCATTTTTTTTCTCAGAAATATACTTTTTTCGGAAAAGTAGATTAATCTCTGGGTCAGTCTCCGAGATGATTTTCTGGGTCGGACTCAACCAGAAGAGACCCAGGATCAGTGGGGAGGGTGTGAGGGGTGGTGTGGATCCGGTAAGTAGTAATATTCCGTCGTATTACATTGGTATAATACCTTTCCCATATACAGCTGTACTTTACGGTTTCTGTATTATACTATCAACAACAACAACTACACCTGAACTACTGACTAGTTGTTATAACCACTACTAGATAGATAGCGAGCTAGCATAGATAGGACTGCCAAACATCTCTGCCACATTTCAATGACTCCCCGACAGTCATGATAACCTGTTCCTCGACATTCCAGACGTTCGGATCATCATATCTCCTATGCTCGGTTATCCTGCCTTGTTGAACCGGTGCATATAGGATGCAGTGTGGGCTCTTGGTGGTGTAGTAGGCCCCAGAGCAATAATACATAATAGGTATAGAAAGCCACCTGTACCTATCACTAACCCCGAAGCGACCACGATACGGCATCAATCCATACAATGAAGTGGGTTCGAGCCGATTTCCGATTTCCCAATGAACAGGCACCTTTTGTAAATCCGGGTCCTACGTCATCCTACCCAAGAAACAGAACACAGTAACAGCAGTGCACTGACAGCCCCATGATAATGCAGAGAGAAAAGTCATTGACTTGCCGTTGCGCACAGCCCTACACAGTACCTGGGACATTTCACGGGCGGTACCTTAGCAGCCAACGATCAGCCACAAATCTGTAAGCCCATCCCAAGCCAGTGGTAACTCAGGTATCCTTACCGATGTGGTAGTAGTGGGTGGTTCTTTTGAGTTGGACGTGCATGTAAAAGTACATACCTTCTCTGGCTACTCAGTTAGGTTACTTAATTACCTATATCCCCTTTCAGTATCTATGGCGCGGCTCTGAACCGCGGTCATAATGCACAGCGTACCGAATATTTCCTTCAACGACTATGACACTTGCTAATACACTTTGCCGACAAACATACACCCTGTTCTCGTCAGGGAGGAAAAGGAAAAGGGAAAGAAACGGGACATTCCCGAGGCTGGCAGTGAAGGACAACAACAACAACACTGATCCCGGTTTTGGAGAGAGGGTGGTCTCCTTCCCCTCCTTCCTGTACATACGCGAGGGAGCTGCTGGTGCTACTGTTTCTGCTACTATGCTCACTCACGCCCAGCCTCGCGAGTATCCGGTCGCGGGACTAACGTCAAAAAGAGGTATCTAGAAACATCTTTTGGTTTTTCCTCCTTCCGACCCCAATTTGTCCACTTAAGTGGAGCCGCCAAATTGACATTAAATTTCACAGAAAAGAAAAAAAAGCCGGACTATTGCCGAAGTAGGCATCCGGCCAGACCACCTCAGCCTATTGATCTGCAAGCGTTATCACATGGCACCAGTGTCATTATATGATTGACGGTGTCCGCATCCTGGGTAGGTAGTAGCGCTCCTCCCCACGGCCTATCTATCTATTCTGACAACGCATCTCTACTCAAATCAAATTATACGGTCTGCAATTGGTCTCGCATTATTTCATACCGACATGGGGCAAGGAGGTCAGAAAAGAAAAGGGATGATGAGGGGGCAGATCAGATGGATCACACACACATACAGCTGCGGGCAGCTGGGATCCAGGCTGACTGACTGACCTCAGGAGAGTGGAGGACGCATATACATGGAGAAATGGGAGCGAGTGGGTAAAATAACTACCAATGCGTGCTTGGAAGTGAAACATCCCGACTTCCCTAAGCGACAGTTATGGAGTCGAAATGGAGTCGAAAGCTGGGCCGGGAGCTTATTCTGTCGTGCACGGGGTCTTACTGGGGAGCATCGAACCATGAAGCGCCCACTAACCATGGATATGGACTTTTATGACACAAACCTGCGCCAAGCACAGACGCACAAGGTTTGGTTTCACACTGCTTGATGCTGCAGGTCAACAGAAGAAAGTAAAACTAACTCCTGGACAGAACTACGTCTCGAAAAAATCTCATTCTTCTCACCGACCAGAGATATCGGACTCTACACTTTATTGCGAGCTACGACGGCTGATACTGTATTATACTGCGTACAGGGATTGTATGAGAAATGTAAAGGTATGTAGGGCTAGACCGATGCCGATTGCTTGGGATGATGTCCCGCCAATCAGAAGCATGGGATGTCGGACCCCGGGTCACATCGGACGGAGTTCCTCAGAACCTTATTACCTAAACAGCCGTGTCGTTGGCCTGGGGAATGCGAAAGTGACACTCCCGTAATTAACCTTAGTCAGCGACACACGGTACTCAGCCAATACTCACTAGGGATTGGGGAGACACCTGAAGTGAAAGAAGGCAGAAAAGACACTTAAGGCACCGACCAAACAGATCTCGTCCATGAACGCAGTCTCCTAATATACATGCCCATGATCAGACGAAAACACCAAAACATAGAGATCTGTTTCCTCTTTCGAAGATAAGAAGCACCGGTTACGTCATGTGTCTCAGGGGTACCGGGGTGAGAGAGAGGAGGGGGGCGCTGACAGTTCATGCCTGCCATCTGGAGGAATTTCAGAGCTGACGATTGCTATAGTACCCTAGTTACCTGGAGTGGAAATGATAGGTTCAATTTAAACAAAGTGTCGCGCGATAGAATTCATGACAACGCTCCCTCTGATTTGTTGGACGACTGCTCCGAGTAAAGGGGGGGGGATAAAAGACCCGCCACTAATGCACCAATTGCTGGCGGTTTCACGCAGACGGGCAGTCCCCGGATTACATCATAGCATTCAGGAGTTCCTTTTTCTATTATTTCTTTTTTCTTAATTTGCTGCTTACAGTGTAACTAGCACAATCCCTTATTTAGCTATTTTTTTCGGTTTCTCCACCAGCATGCGCAGGTGCATTGCGCATTGCGCATTGCCGCATCTCTGCTTTGAAAATCTTTTGGGGTGGTACTTAGTGCTTTCGCCTAACGTCATGGACGGGATCGGTCTAGACGCAGCACACAGCAACAGAAACAGCATCAATACTTACACAGTAAATGAGATGCTAAACTAATTGCAGAAGAGATGCGTGCAATGCGATGCATTCTCTTTCCGATGATAAAAGTGTTTAGTCAATCCTGCTCATGACTCAAGTCGGTGTAGACGGCATGCATAAGATGACAAGTAGTAATTAATCCTTTACTTTCGACCAGTCGTGATCAAGAGATCTTCAATGAGGTGTATATTGTGGCTGCTTTAGTATGTTTTGGAGTCAGTCCTTTCTTATCGCGGGGAGGGATGCGGTCCCATTCTAACCCTCCGCCCCCTGTCATGTTGTTGCTTATCTGTCTGCCCACTCCTGACATACAATGATTCGATAGAATCCGTCAGGAGACTCTATCGTGTCGTATAGAGAAACAGGTTCAGACTTGTGGATTCGCGCTCGAAGCGAACTCTCTCAATACCGGAGTGGAAGTTAATTGCGGCAATCAGCAACATCATATATTTATATTCATCCCCAGATACCAAACCTCGTATGATCACTGCCATAGCAGTCCATGGTAGTATGACAGGAATACACGAAAAACCAGATAGAACAACATTCTCGTGAACAGATCGACACAAAAACCACCTCGAAACATCACGAATAACCTACTACAAAATAGAGAAAGGAAGCTGAAGAACTGCAAGCAGCAAGGCACACACAACCCGTCTCACTCTCTAAGTTCATACTTACTTATGGTGTACTACTTGAAGAAGCAATCTTATTCGCGGAAGCTTCTTGCGCGGCTAATACCCTTCGAGTCACATAAGTCATGTCGTGCTGCATGACAACATACATGCTTGCTTACATCAACTACTAGATAACTGGAGACTGTGTGTGTCCTGTCCTATGGGACGGAACCCATAACAAGGAAAATATAGCCCGCATTCGGTATGTTTGTCGCACTTTATTCCTGAATTATGACACTTCTTCGATAGAAGGAATAAAAGGAACCATGTACATACATGACAGATAATAAAGGGGTGGCAGATCCATAGCAGCATACCTTAGAAAGACAAAAACCCGAGGTGTAGACGTCAAAAGCAATTCATTATTCGTGGATAGTATTCCGTAGGCAACAGATTGTTGGGCAAGTCTCAATTGCCCGAGAGAATCGAATAACAATTAATCATCGAGGAAAGAAACAGCGAGAAAAAAAAAACACGGAAGGGAGAACAGTTACACAACCAACCCACTAACGCATCCTCTTTAACTCCGCTCTACGATGACCCAAGAAACCACCCATCCCAAGATCCATCCCTCTCATCCAGTGGGTTCTAAATCCGGAAATCTGGAACAACCTACCCGCTCCGCCAAATCCAGTCAAGAAAGACAAAAAAATAAATGGCAGGGATGGACAGCCCGACGGACGGGCCATAGGTGTGGATGCAAGTGGTTCGTTCGCAACCGCAGTCAAGATTTCTTAGCTGAGGAACAATCCGCATATAATCTCCGGGGCGAGAAAGCCATTATTACTGGGCCGGTGGCGATGAGGCGGGTGGCCCCTCCTCTCGTCCCTCCCCTCTTCAGTCGGGGTCGGGTATATTGGTGGTTTAGTATTGGGGTCAGTGGGTATCATGGTATAGTTGTATGATATTATGTACTGGCAATGTATATACGATGGTATGTGCTTTACAGGAGTTTACAGTGTGGGTTGTGTTTTTTCATTTAGTGTGTTGTTTGTGTTTGTAGAGCGGGATACGATAACCAGTCATGACCAATTACTACTTACTACTTTCAACGGCCACTCTCTATACTACTAAGCGGATGAAGAATAAACTTCAGCTGATTGATGAGTGTAACCACAAAAAGTAATCAATGAGATAACTCACAGACCACAGCCAAGTAAGTACTTTTGTAATTCACAAAGGAAGTCGTCAAGTCAGTAGGACGGAATAACGTAAACTTCAACCAGTCATTTCATTCAATCAACATCATCCAACGACAACAAGAAAAATACAATTACTTTTTGAATTCAACCGGCATTACCGCCTTCGGCAATGAACTCATCAAAAGATGAGGCGAACGAGCGATGGCATGCACGACATGGATTTCCCCAGTCAGTTCATATTAACTAACCACCCCCGCGGAGAGTAAAATCAGCCAACTAGAACAATGAAGTAAGCCACTATGGCAGTGCAACATAAACTGCTGCCACTCTTAGCTCTATGAATTATTATCCTATGAATCTTATGAGAATGCGTGAGGCTGTGTGATCCATGGTTCCGATCGAATCAGAAGAGGTCACGCAATCCCGCTCTCTGCCGTCTGACACGGCAGAGAGGATATGATGGAGGGGGGGAGGAGGAAGAGGAAGAGGGAGGGTGCAGGGATGTTTAGGAGTGTATGTGCCGGGCGTGGTGGCAAATATACTAGTATCAGTTGAGAGGCCGCGGATGTGGAACTTAGTTATGTTTGTCTTCCCGTCTGTCTGTCTGTCGGTTCGAACGGAAGCGGGATCGATCTACCGTTGTCATTTGGGATCAGATTCATTCGATCGATGCAATGCGATGCGATGACTTTATCATTACGTGTTCAGAGAAAGGATCAGAGATCATTCTTTACTATCTAATTGACTAGCGTAGTGTCAAAACTACGGAGGACTCCGTGCCCCGTGCTCAGAACGTCGAAGAGTAAGCAAGTGAGACATTTTGCTGAATGCGGGTATGTAGATTCGGGATTCGGGATATGCTTAAAAAGTACCGACTGATTCCCTTTCATTCTTTTTGCCTCCGTGGTAATTAAGTGAAGTATGGCGTGCGCTTGGCGACCGGTGTGTGTGTGTGGGTGGGTGATCATCTCGATACTTACTCATAAGATCAGTGGGTGGAGTGACAGGCAGACAGATACTTTATGTAAGTAAGTAGACGAATGGGGAGATCTACTACCTACTTGGTGACCTACATGATAGCTGAGCAGTCTATGGGTAAGGGGAAAAGAGAAAGGACCCTATTACTTACTGAGCAGATCAAATGGGGTTCTATTATTATGCTCGCCATACCATACTTACTTACAGCGTGTAAGTAAGAGAGCAGTATTTCATGGCTTAGTGGCTGCATACAACTGCCTATACCTAGGGCAGAGGAAGAACCAGAAGATCAAAACCAAACGAAAGAGGAAATACACACCTTACCATATGAGTAGGTCCAATTGAATTTCATCCCATCCCAAGGAACTATTGTTCCATGGTTCTCAGGAAAACTTGGTTCCATGAAACAATTCTCCGGTCAGGTAGCAATACATACATTACATGTGACTGAATTGATATTCATCCGTTTCAGGCAATAGCCTACTCCGGACTATGTGAACTACTCTGCTCGGGGAAATACAGATGAATAGATTTGCAGATAGGCAGTAAAGCACATAGGAAATAAGACAGAAAAGGAAGATCTACTTTAATTTTACCACGCGCCTTTTAATACTCCCCAGCACACAGCAAAGAACCGATTGATCGATGAAGATGACCCGAAATAATCCCATTGTGGCGTAGATAGTGACAGGACTAGTTAGTGCACTTGGCTTTATTGATCCGTAAGTGAGTAGTAATCTTCTTCTGCTGCCTTTTACAAATCTTGACTGCTGCGTTTTCATTTCCCCTTGCGTGGAATCAATGTGGAATGTTCGAACGGTCGCTCACTTGCTTTGCTGCCATGCTGATGCCCAATGAATCAATTGTTCGGTGCCTGATATTGATGATTGTTTTCCTGATTCGCATTCTTCCTAAAATATGGTGCATGCATACCATACCTACTGAGTATACTATACTCATGAATACTGGTCCTTCTGATACGAACGTAACCGAATTGCTTAGTCTTTGGTCACCTGAGGGGAAGGGACCTGGTAATTACCGGTAGTACGATGTAATTAACACACAGGGTATGTTACTTCTATCTTGTAACTATAGGTAGGTCTATCTAGATATAGGGGATAAGATAAGTAAGTAGTAATAATAGACAGACTTAACACCTCTATCAAGATACTCCGTACTCCGTTGCACTCACATTAACTGCTATGCAGAAGATACCCTCACAACTTGATAATCACTACTAACTACGCAAGTTACACCCAACTAATAACGTAGCATCAGAGAATACTAACAAGGTTGGACACAACCACTTAAGTGACTATACTATCCCAAAGAAGTAAAAGAAGCAAGCTTTGACAACCGTCCATCCGTCCAGCGGCCCCAAACTGTAAGCAACTACTAAGTATGGAGCTCGATCCCCGCACAGACACCAATGCAGCCACATCCCCAACAGCGAGTCCTACTCCATCAATCAATCAATCAATCAATCAACCAACCCTCAACGGTCCCCTATCCATCTACTCTACTAGTCCCATGAAGGAAGGAGTACAAACCCCAAGCCAACATGTAACGTGACAAAGTCTCATAGATCACCACTACTCCCCATCCAGCAAGAAGGTTCCTCCATGTTCTTCCTTTCCGAAGAATAAGAGAAAGAGAAGAGGGGGTAAAAGAAAAAGGAGCAGGTGACACACGGAGGGTATTCCAAATCGTCCTGTGCCAATCCTACAGCGCCACCCCATCATCCAGCATCTTGGCTGACTGGATGGCGTTCGGTATGGCTGACACGGGACGGATCCATTGGTTGAGGGTCCCAAGGTCTAGGTAGGGTACCTGACGCCGTGGCTGAACCATAAGGCTGATGGCGATCAAACCAAACTAAACCAAGGGGGGGGTGGGTGGTTGTCGCACTCACTGGAAAGAAAGGAAAAGGAAAGAAGAAAACGAAAGGTTGATCGATCGACGCACTAGAGCAAGCAAGCAATAGAAGTATATGCAGAGTTAGGTTCGATTTGCACCGGTCCGAACTAAAAGGGGTAAGAGAGACATGTGTATGGATGGAAGAAGCAATAGGAGACGAGTTGAGGCATATTATGGGTAGAGTGAGAGTTTGTGAGGATGATTCTAGTCACCACCCATCCATGACGATGTAGGGTGCGTTTGTATGATGGTTTATTGCAGGCTCGTGGTCTGTTCCATCTCTTGTATGCATCGTAGATGGTAGGATGTGGTCACTGCTTCGGATAATGGTCTTCGCTATCTCTGATACCCTAGCTAGATGCAAGTCATACTAAGGGTATGACCGGTCTCGATGCCATGCATATCATCCGCATGCAAATCGCGATCTATCTTTCATCCGTTGCGGATCGCGATTGAGTGCAGCGAAGCTATACTGAATCGTCAGCCAGCCACCAGACACGACATCTTAAGAGAAGCAGGTGATCTGTCACGGATGGTTTGATAGCTATCTACCCGACGCATCTATCCGCCATCAATCTTCCTCGTTCTATTCCAGAATCGTCTGCACATCTGCCAAGGTGTAACTACCAAACTCTACGCTACATCTATTGCAGTAGATTAGGACGAATCAAGTGCCATCACTGGCAGATGCAGAGCATGTGCAATTATCTATGGGCCATTCGGCCAACTATCAATTATGTCCCCTAAACAAATATGTCCCCAGTATGAATCGCCATGATCCAAGTCCCGCTTATTTCATGGCATGCACCGTGTACTGACCCGTTCCATATATTCAGTAACAGTCCCTCAGCACTGATCGAACCGGCAAAGAGAGAAGAAAGAAAGAAGTGACATAAGAAACGACAAGGATTGAAGGCCACCGCAACTCCCGGGCGCCGCCCAATGTAGACAGTCAAGATTCAAATGGCAAGCCCACAAGAAAAAAACAGGAAATGTAATGGAATATAGACATGTGCGCTCGAAGGCGCGGGGCAGACATACTGCGCAGCTCTAGTCTGCCAACGATTCCGCTCGATGATCGGCCTTGCTGCTGGCCAACAGAAGTCGTCGAGCTGGGCCGAATTGCAGGTGACATCAGACGCAAGCGCATCTGTATTCATGAGTGAAGATCATGAGACGGTTCATTCGGTGACTGGCATAAGGCGCATGCCCAAGTTGAGTGATATGTTGCTGAAACCTCCTTCAAGGTCTGGACCAGGTGCTGCAAGGCGGGTCAAGTATGGCCATCATCAGCGAAGCGATGACTCGCAAGACTTAATCAACACCTATGCTGCAAGCGTTGGCAATCCTTTGATTGGCATGCAATGATCAATGCATGATTACCAGCGAGAAGCTGTCGATCCAGGGTCCACTGGAGCCGGAAATGCCGGCAATCTTATAACCAAGTGGGGGGATCAGAGTGTACCTGGATTTCCGTTAGAAAAGCGGGTTTAGTAACGAGGCAGAAACAGGCTTGTTCATACCCTGAGCCTCCCGAGGCGTTTCCATAGATGCCAGACTTCCTGCCCTGGCTGGTCAAAATCTCGATGCCATCGACCCACGCTCCAGCGCGAACATAGAAGCCAAGTATAATTTCACCTCTCCGGGTATCTGTCAACTTGTTAGACCATAATCGCACAATCCCATCAGAACTGCGCCATGCACTTACCAAGCACAAAATCATCAGGCTTCCCACCACGATTGCCGAAGAGCTGGCTCGTAGCATCCTCGTAGAAGAATTCCAGACCATAGAGCGCATTGTCATGGTATATCCGAATAGAGGTAAGGATCTTAGTCGACGACGCAGAGGCACAGTCAAGCAGCAGCTGCTCTGGTTCACTACCTTCGAGCTGCGAAAGGCCCACCTTGTTTCCTCTGTACCCGGTATGACTCTTGGGAAGCTTGACCAAGTTCTGCTTCGACTTCAGATTGCTAACCGAGTCAATGTTGTGACTCCCGAGGGCGCCAGAGTAGACGACCACACGGATAGACTTCTTCTTCTCTTTCTCGGTTCCATACACGCGTTGTCGCAGTTCGCTTTCCGTCACCGTGACCTGCCTTGGCAGTCCGTTGCTGCTCGACTCGCTGTTCAAGTATTCGATAAAGCTGTGGCATACATTGTCGCCTTCAGCGTAGAGTTCCATGAATGCGATACCCGTCGAGGCAGTGAAAACGATTTTACCGTTCTCCACCGGCCAAACCGAGACGCTATCGTCCGAGCCCACAGGAGCATCGCCGGGAAGCCGGAAGCAGGGGTGGAACCGAAAACGCAAAGTGTCCAGCCGATGCCAACTACACTCATCTTGAGGTAGGCACAATTTGAGGCCCTGCGTCTTTGTCCGAGTCGCAAAGGGCTCACGTGTAAGGAAAGTCCGGTTAAGACGAACATAGTCCCTGAGCATGATACCCGACTCCTGATGTGGACATCCAAAGAGATGTCCGACTTCATGGAGATGAGCACCAATACCGATGTTAGCGGCTTCCCAGCTGGAACCGCCCTCACCGGAATCGTTAGCCACATAGTCTGTGTCAGTCCTGGTGCAGTCCGACAAGGCGTCTACAACATCCTCCAAGCTGGTGGGGTAGCTCTGCAGGCTGTGGGAGCCAAATATCGCTAGCTTGAGATCCCCGGTGCCTGAGCCCAGAGCGGCGTGGCCAGTGATGGTCTGGGTGCCTACATCCCAGTGGGAGTCGAGAAGCAAGACCGAGACGTACTGCTTCTGACCGGGTCGAAGACGGAAATGGTCTTTCACCGCATCTCTTGCGATGCGGAACAGTTCATCCTTGTGGGTAGCAGAATCATTCTGCTGGGCGAGGTTGAGATCTCTGAGCTCTGCGACCGTCTTGTCAGTCCGGACAACGTGGACCTTGGCCTCATTCCGCATCTGGCCATTGAGGGCATCACGGCGGCTCAAAGTGCCTGCTTGCCATTCTTCTTCGAACCGGAAACACCGACGGCCAAAATTGTTACGGAACATCTGTTCACTAGTGAATGCCTGCCAAAGATACGCCGCCATGCGGTACTTTTGGATCGCAGTTTCGAGACCATTTCCTTCCCGCTGTTGTCTCTCGGGCACGGCGTCAAATGTGCCATCGGAGTCCTTTCCGAGCAGAACGACGAGGTGCAAGGGCGGCGTATTGACCAAGGGAAGGTAGTTGATACAGATATATGACGTATGGACAGTCTGATGCGCACTGCCAGACGAATTTTTGGCTGTGACAAAGTCGAAGCGCAGGCGATTCGGCCCCGGAACCAGGTGCACCAGGGTCTTGAAGTGAGCAGATGTAACGGGCCACGGGACCGAGGGGAAGCTGTCCTGATGGTGGGAAACCGTTACAGTTCCGTCCAGCGGATGTTGTCTTGGGTCTCCTATTTGGCCATACACCAGCAGTACCTTTTGATGGACCTGTGGAGGAAGTAATAATAGTCAGCCCTGAATACGCTCATTGATCCAGTAACGAGGAATCAGAAAAAAAGAGTAGCGGAGTACAAACCCAAGAGTTATCGGAGATGGAGATGATCCTCGGAGCATAAGGAGAGGAGGGAGTAGGCGACCGCACAGCCCCATTGACAGACATATTACTGCCAAACTGCAGAGAGTAATCCAAGTGGTCAGTCAAGGAACCGCACCCGGAGTGGGTCACACTTACATAGGCGCTATTCCGCTGCGACGGAGCCGTGAGCAGGCCAGGGCGTTGGGGAGGCGCAGAAAGAGGAGAGACGGCGTTGTTGGAGGTGCCGTTGCTTTCGCTGAGGGATGGTAGATTGGGAGAAGAGAGAGTTGGCTTGATTGACGAGGGTGGAGTGAGAGAGCTGTAGGAGGCTGTTTCAAGCGTGGATGATGATTTTCCCGAAGTCATTTCCCCATTGGACTGAGACTCGTTGGACTTTGTCTCTGGCGCTGACTTGCTGGGGTGAATGTTGGCTTTCGAGCGACGACGGAGCTGTTTAAACAACGGCATGATGGGCGGTGTTGCTGGTTGCTGGTTGCTGTTGCTGCTATGGAAGAAAGAAGAAGGCCGGAGGGTAGTTGGTGGATGGGGCAGTAAGTATACCGGAGAAGGCAAGAGTGACCTTTGCCTCGTTTTTGCCTTCTTCAGGGAGGAATGAACTGGACTCTTCTAATTGAGAAAGCCAAGTAGAAGTAATCTGCCAGGGATAGATGAACGAGCGACTGCGATTCAAACGCTGTTTCTTTTTTCTTTTCTTTTCTCTCTCTTGTTAATGGTTTTCAATTACTTTTATTTTTTTGGTCTTCTTTTCTTTTGTTATTTTTAACGAGAGATTCGTGGACAGCTCAGCGTTGACGACAACGAGAAGATCAGAGAAAGAGGAGAGCGACCGTTTGCGGCAGCGAGTGACGAACGAATGGCAGAGACACCCCGCATCAACCAGAGTGGCATCCAGGAACCGGGCGAGGATGAAAGTATAAACGAGAGGAAAGGCTGGAATGGAACGTCAAGTGACAATTGACTTAGCGGAAGTCCATTTAGCGAGCTGGCAGGAAGGAAGTGGAATGATGGGGGGAGAGAGAAAAATAGAAAAAAAAAAAATTATAAAACCCAGGAATGATCCCAGAAACAAGGAACGAGGGACTTTCCGAGGGGAAGAGCGAGGAAAAGAGGGGAGAGGGAGAGGGAGGGGGCAGGACAGGACAGGCAGAAGGGGGGAAAGGGAAAGGGAAAGGGAAAGGGAAAAGGGAAAAGGAACGAAAGGGAATTAATTGGCAAATTGGCAAAGCAAGCAAGCAAGCAAGCCAGCCTGGAGACAAGAGACTCAGAGAGAGAGAGAGAGAAATCAGGATGGAGTCGATTAGTGCCTGGACTAAGAGCTAATCGCGAACAATAATGTCATTGGTATGTGAGACAGCAAATAATAATGCAATCTCACCTGTCTCTAATCGGCGTAGACGAAGACCTAGATCCAGTACCTCCTTTCGAACCCAAAGCTTGTTCTGTTCTTTTCTTGTCTCATTGCGTGGCTTGAATTTAGTGAGGGAGTTAGTTACATGCTACTATCTTAGTTGGTGGTTACTGTCTTCGGTTGAAATCAGATCTGACCACTAATATGACGAACTAACTCGGGTTGAACGACGTTGATTATCGGCTCATCTTCCCTTCCAGCCTCCATCTGTTTCCATCTAGAAAAATCAAATCGAACCCGATCATCGGTCTCGGGGAGGGAACTTTGTTTCCAAAAAAATACCAAGTACAGTGTGAGAGGTATAGAGAGTGATCAATATGGCACTTCTCGGTGTCCAGCCCACGATGATAATAATTTAAAATTATCGTTCTAAATATACTAATATAATAATGACGATGGTAATAATTAACACCAATTTAAAAAAGGAAAAAAAAAAAAGAAAAAAGAAGAAGAAGAAAAAAAAGAAGTAAAATTGGTCCAGGCACTAAAAACGCAACTGCCACTCTGCAGTGGGGCGCATCCAGCTGCAGCTTCTTGTCCGTTGCGAATAGACAAGGATGTGTTACGTAGGCTGGCGGCCACTGGCCAACGGGCGGGAAGAGATAGCCTTCTTGGTTTCACCGTCTCACCACCCGAGACGGTGGAGCCAAGACGATCGCCGGCTATATTTGTCTCCGTTGGCGGTGCTTTGCTACTTTGTTAGTCTCTGCATCGCACTGCTCCTGCGTGCTGACTAGGATGTCCAGTAGGAGTAAGTTAGTCAAGTCCAGCAAGTCAAATTTGCCCCCTCCTAACCCCCTCCCCCCATCCCCTCTCCTCCCCCCAAATGGGGCTTTATCTGACCCTTAATGACCCTGGCCGGTTATCTGGTCCCGGAGTAACTTGGAGTCTCATATTTCAGGGTAGACCGGGCCTCTGCAGGATGACAAAAAGGGGGTAGATAAGAAAAATAGATTTCCAGTAGAAATTGGCGAAGAAAGATAACCAGTACAAGTTTAAGTAGATAGGGACCGCGCAAGAGTCAGTGCTTTTTTTGGAGGGAGAACATGGGACCCCTTAGGTCTCACCAACACTAAAGCAGTAAAACCAAGAGTCTTATGTCCCCAGCACGTCCAGTGGAAAGAGCATGGGACTGCGAGGACGGTACCAAGTTCTTCGTTCCAAGCACAAACAAGTAACTAGTAGTTGCTAGCATAGGCGGGTGGTTGACATCGTTGTTCCATTGTGTTTTATTCCTGCTCTTTGCCCCTCCCCCTCTCTTCCTCTTCCCTTTTCTCTATGCGCGAACTATGTTACAGATTTTAATCAGACTTCCCGTTTCCATGATTGCTTCACTGGCATTTTGCTTCACGGAGTATCTCCGGAATAGAGTAGAGTACTAAACTAGCAGAAAGGGAAAAGGAAAAGGACGCCAGAGCCCCAACCACCCAGCTACCAAGGACTAAAAGATTAGTAGCGTAAGTAGTGGTACTTCGGGGTCGTCATCGCCTCTCCCCTTTCCTTATCAACCACAGCTGCCAGTTTGCCTGGAGGGCCTGAGATTACCCGGAAGGGTTTAGACCCTGCAGGACGAGACGGGGCCAGTCCGCATGAAGCAGAAATCCAGATCCATCCATCCCCAAACCTGGATGGATCCTGCTAATATCCCTCCTCGTTAGTATTAGTATCTCGTTGGCTTCCTTGGGGGCTGTGAGTCGGCGTCGGAGCCTGCCACCTCTTCTGTTCCTTATCACACGCCCTCAACTTGGTCGGACTGATTCGCTCCAGCGCAATGTCATCATCCGCCCAGATCCTCGCGAATCTTCTGCATAGTTAAGTAACTCATGACTTCGGCAGTATTGCTGTTCTAGTTCCTGTGGGGTTTAGTCCCAATCAGAACCGCCCGCGGACCTTTTTTTTTCTCTCTCTCTTCTTCTTAGCTGTAGTAGCACCTACTTAAGTGCTTACTGTGGTCGTGAGTGAGATACTTCTAAGTAACGGAGAGGCTTTGAGCATGGTACTTCTCAGCTAGGTGCATACTAGCCGCTCCTCGTACACGTCATGCTTTTGCGTTCCCTGTTTCTTTAGTTACTGGGGTCCCATAACCTCGTCCCGTGTTGCTTTGTCCCGAATTATCAGTGCTTTCGCAACCTTTTCCTCGTCTCTAGCAAATCTCTCTCCCTGGTTTTTCATTGCACGAGGACCACCCAGTCTCCACCACCGTAGGGCTGGCTTGCAATTCTCTGTCTCTCATTTCCCGCTGAATAATCATGGCAATCAATCTGCTAAGTTAGTCAATGAGCTCCCAAACTAGCTAAGGAGCAAACAACAGATGATCACTTCCTTTAGAACAGTGATCTCCGCTAGCGGGTTTGTCTCAAGAGCACAAGGCAAACACATAGATAACTGCGGCGACAGAAGCAACAGGAAGATGAGTTTAGAATGTCGGGTACCACTGCTCGGGGTCCGACATACTCAACGCCCGGTCCAGCCAAATCCGAAGTGTTGCACTGTCGGCCCATAGCCGCCGCAAAGGCGTATTTACAATGACCCGCGTGCTCCAGAAGAGCTTGCTCTAACGCCTACTTCATAACTTGCTCTCTGTTTCAGCCGAGTGTATTTATGAACCATATGGCTGGCCGATACTCCGTGATTGACTGCCGTGTCCATCATACTCAAATGCTGTTAACACTGAACATCTGCCTGGCCTCCCCATTCGGAAAGTATAGGCAGCCCATGTGTAGAGATGCGTTGGTCAAAGTCTACTACTATTTGAACATCGGCATACCCAAAAAGGAAGAAGACCGGGTCAGTACGAAGTATTCCTACGGTCGGCAGGCATCGATCATTGGAAGAATTGTTATTATGCTCGATCGACTACTGAGGAAGTGAGGAGGAAGAATTCCTCTCTCCACAATCGCACGGCTGAAGAAATGCTGCGGGCGAGACAAAGAGAGGGGCAGGAATGAATGGATCGGAGAATTCTGTGGCATGTGTCTGACCAGTGGTGCGCTGGTGCATTCCGAGATGATCGCAGGAATCATTGGTTCAGAGTGGACGAGAGTTGTCTGCCGGCTGCTTCAGAAGCGAGTCGCAGCGTTTAATTGTGCAACTTTTGTGTAGTATAACTTAAGCCCTCACGAGTCATGAATTATAGGGGATGTGAAAAAGCAAAGAAAGAGAAGGAATAATCAAACTCATGTCGAATAGAGAATGAGATGCATCAATTATCAAGTCTGTCACCTGTAAGGAATTCAGCTGCTATTGACGGCGACCGGGGAATCCATCCGTCAGAGGGAAAAAAACATCCCTTGGCTCAAACTGGCGACGATGGCAACTCTCTTTATCCACCACCCTCCCTCAATTGAAGAAACTTCTTGCCTTTCCCGCATTCCCAACACAAAGACCGTTTTCTTTGAGGTTGCAGGTTACCCAGGCAGGCCCGGACGACTTCCATACATACCAGCTATTCTCGCCGCTTCCGTGCCCGTGGGCGCTAAACGAAGAAGGGATTTCCCCAGAGTTCGTGGCTGCTTTAGGCCCATAGCCTCCCTTCCCTTTGCTGACCCGAGCCCAAACTAACCTCACTAAAACCACCGACTAAACTTGCCTGGTGAACTGAACCAACTACTGCTCTCTCTCACTCACTGGCTGGCTGCTAGCTCGTCACTCCGCTTGCCAATTGGATCCCATTGCAGACTCCTCTCCTCAGCCTTTCTCTCCCCCCTCCTCCCTTGTGCACCACCGACTTGACTCCTCCACTTCGAACCTGGACGTGGTTTCAAGCCCTTTACTCTCAGGGCCCGCACCTCATCAGCCGTCTTCGGTCGATGCTCACTGCCAGAGCTCTTCTACCGGCTGAACAGCGCTTCCTGTCCTCGATATTACCGAGCAATGGCTCTTACTCAACCTTCAACTTCGGAGAGGACGATCCGCAAAATTGACATTGCCCAGGTATGTGCACTGTCCTTGCTCTGCATGATGTGGTCTAAAATTTTACTTTTACCCTCTCTCCCTTGTCTGTCCAAGCCAAGTCTAATCGAATGTGTTTCTTTCACCACTAGGTGTCCCTCAGCCTTCAGGATCGTTTAGGCCTCGCCAAAGTCAAATATCAGAACGGACGTCTACAGGCCCTCGGACCAAACCATAATGGCGGAATACAGGTGTGCTTGGGAAGTGACAGGCCGTCGGATTCTTCGTCGGAGGTCTCGCACAGCCGGAGTGAAACCCCATTGACTCCGCCTCCCTTGCCCAACTCGTCATATTCGAAGGAGCTCCCTCGATCGTCTCGGAATAGACATGCAGCAACCTTCGATTCAAAGGCAATGCAGCCCATGCTGTCTGCCAGCCGAAAGCGTCTACGATCGGACTCGATTACAGACCGTACGGTTAAAGCCCCCCGGGTGTCTTGGAAGAGTTCACACCACCTGCCTGAATCGTCTCCAGGCTTCAACCGACAGCACCTGAACCGACACCTTCCCCTTCCCTTCATGTCAGATATCCCCGAGTATTCCTCGCCGGCATATCCTCCTCACTCAGAAGACGACAACGACCCCGACCTCCCCGTTCACAGTTTTCAGCATGTCAGCTCTATGGCAGGCTCTTCACCTCCCCGCACGCCTCCTCCCAAGCACGCCCGTCTATCCCGGAACGACCGACAATTGCGGCATGCAGACGGAGCAGATTTGCTTCTGTACCTGGCCAATTCCCCAACTCCGGCCAAACCGCAGCAGGCTCGGGACTTCCCTCCGTCGACTCCTCCGAGCCAGCACGCCGCTCTCCCGTCACTAACACCCACTCCTGGCGGCGGCGGCGTCTTCCCCAACTTCGGCACTCCGAATCAACAGTTCAACTTTGCCGACTTTGTGAATGTAACACCCAGTCCTGCCCAACCTCCCTGGGGCGGTCGCACGCCTGGAGGGCCCTCCAGAACACCCCTTGCGAACAAGGAGCGAAAGAGATCTAATCTTGACGGCCTGCTGCCCCCGAGCACGGACAGCCCGAGGAACCGCGGAAAGGGGCCTGCCATGGTCCTCCAACTCGGTGAAGAGCTGCGACCGGAAAAAAGCAAATAAATCTGGATGTACAGATTCTACCCTTCTTGTCTATGCGTTTTCCCCCACCCCTATTGCTTATGACTCCTAATGACTGTTATGTTCTACCCACCTTCATACCCCGCCACTGTATCCAATGTCTAGTCAAAGTTCCCTTGTGTTATCCGGCCACGCCCTGTCGTGGGCCGGTACTATCGAAATAATGTACACGCCACCTGTCCATACCACATACCCCATTTTCTTTATGCCATGTTTTCCAGAGGACTATTGGAAACTGATTTCCTTTGTGTGCAAACATATCGTGTGACTCACTGTTCGGTTAATCTTGACGTTCCTTGTCCCTACTATCAACCACAGATACTCATGATATTGCTTTGATCAAGCAGAATACAATAGTACCATTCCCACACGATTATACATCTCAATCAATGACCAAAGTCTCTACCTCATGACGTCTACACTTGACAACCCTGTAAGTTATCATCAGGAACCGTATCTGACAACGAAAGTCACGAGGAATTACGACCCCGCAATGCCTCCCACCCGGAAAAGGAAAGAGAATGACCCGTGTGCGGCTAACACAACGAATTTGCAAAATTGTGTTTACGCGACGCGTTTTTTCTTCTCGGGAAAGTTTAATTCGTGTTGATTTCGCGTTAAAGTTAAGCTGTTTTGGGTTTAGCGCGGGCTCGGTTGGATCGGGGAGTTTGCTTGTTTGGGGTTAGCTTGAGATCAGGGATCTGGGATTACAGTGTGAGTACGTATTGGTGGTGAGAGGGGCACGTGATGGTTTTCTATCTACCATATAGAGAGTGAGTTGTTTGTAGTAGTAGTAAGTAGTAAATGATTATATTATATAGAGGTATGTGTCTTACATCCAACGTTCACAGTATCTAATTACTCTTCCTGCTCCTCAGCCAATGGCTCACCCCCCTCCTGCTTCGTCCGTTCCGACTGTTTCCTCCACAAATAAGCCAGATAGTCAGACGTGGTCGCCTCATCGATCGATTTATCCTCTCTGACTTTGAGAAATCGAGGAAACCGCAGACTCAGACCCCGTTCATCGCTAACTAATCCCAGAGCGGCCGTGTACGTAGGACTCAGCGTGATATCTGCGAAGGCCATCTCCCAAACTTCCTGCGATTCGAACCACACGTCCGGCTCGCCGTAGTATTCGACGTAGCTGGGGCGGGAGATGACATTGGGGGTACCCTCCGCGTACTTGTCCTTGTTGGCTTGGTAGAATTTGTCCGTGAAGCCCGACATGCACTTCGTTACGGCTTCGAGACCTCCGGTTTCTGGGTTTCGAACCGCAAGGAGGATCGGTGACCACCATTTCGCTTTGCGGCCTTGGCCGTGCCAGCCGGCTATGGGGATTAGGTCCAGGGTCTCGGATGAGGTGCTGTAGTCTTTTTTCACTTTGAGCCAGGATTCGAGGCGCTTATCAGGCTCGTAGGTGGAGAGGAGGGCTTTTCGGCGGGTGTTTTTGGTGGGTTTGTTGTCTGTCATGTTGGTGGTTGGTTGGCCGGGTGTGGTGGGTGTTCCGTTGGAAGTGTCGACAGCTGGTGTGTCAATTCCTTCGAGATCAGGTTTCGGCATGTTGTCGAGCACTTTGACCATGATGCCTTCGCATTTGGTGTCTGTGGCACTCTTGAAAAATTCTAATACTGCTTCGGAGTCGGCTGAGGTGGCGTCAAGACTCTTCACCCAGGTGAACCGTTTGGGGATTTCCACGAATAAGCTCCGTAGCAGCTCTCTTCGCTCGCGGAATGATCGGTCGAGTAGTGGTTGGCCGTTTAGGTACATTAGGTCAAAGGCAAACAGACACACGTTGACTTTGATTGCTCCGATATCGACGTTCTTCTTCGCGCGATTGGTCAGGATTTGGAAAGCCTGTAGTTCCCCCGTTTCTTGGTCAACGGCAACTACCTCCCCTTCGAGGATGAAGCTTGATACGCCTTCTCCTCTTATCTCTGGGACAAGAGACACCAGGTCTGGGTATTTCTCCGTCATATTCTCCAAGTGACGGGAGAATATTGATACTTTGCCTTGTACATCGCAATGCACTTGCGCACGCTGTCCGTCATATTTGTATTCACAGCTGAAATCGCGCCCTTGCAGCTTCGTTAGCATGTCTGACAGATCCCGCGTGATGCTGCCTAGCATGGGTCTCAACGGAATATGTATCTGAAGACCACAGCGGACAAGAAGTTCATCTGTAGCTCCGACTTCAAGCAAGCAGGGGACGAGGTCATCGTAGTCCGGGTGTCTCGCATACGACGCCTTAACGATCTCTTCTGCGTTGCCGTAGATCTCAGCCAGCTCCTCTTTCTTCATCTGTGCCATTTCCCGCTGAGAGTATATTGAGAATCCCGCTCCCTCTGGTTTGGAGTACAGGAATGCTCTAGCCAGTGCAATGAGCATGGTAGTCTTAACAGCGCCGATGCGTAGATTTTGGACCAGAGTTCTAACAATGTACCGACTCTCTTCTGCACCACGGGCATCTTGCAGAAGTTTCTCGACGATCCTTTGCTTTGTCTCCTGGCTTCCACTCCCTTTGCTCATAGCTATCTTCTTGAGCGACTGGTAGACACCTTTGATTCGAAGCGGTTTAGGCTTCATCAATGTAAAAGACTGTCTCTTCTTGGCCTCGAATGCTACGTCGCCAGCATCGCCGTGCTTGTCGTACAGAGTTTTAAGGCCTTGGCTGTTCAGTCCGTACACCTTTTTGAGTGCTTTTGATATCGAGGACCCGCCAAGTCCAAGCTCCAATTCGTCGTATGGTGGGGATATGGAATTAGTCGCAAGCCATACAGCGGGAAGCACACTGGACGGGTCGGCCTCAATCAACACGCGGAGGAAATTGACCAATGTATCGACGATCTTGATGCGACTGGTTGTGGCGTTTGCGAGCACAAAAGCTCTGGTCAGGAGGGCGTATGAAGCGTCGCCACCTTCCGAAGCCCAGTGTCCTTGCAGCTCGTGCGCATATTTGGAGGCATCGAACGTGATAGGACTCTGATCGAAAGGAACTGCAAGAGATACAGTGTCCTCCGTGCCTGTGGATGACTGCAGTGACAGGACGCCTTTCTTCTGCACTTTGGCCGGTTCCCGATCGTTATCGCCTGTGATTGATTGTGCCGAAGTAGGCTCATCACTAGGCGTGTCGACTTGCGGATTTGAAAGCGCATGCTCCTGATCCCATTCGGCCTGCAGCTTACGAGCAAGCGCCTCGTCTGACAGAGTTTGTTCCGTGGGGACTTCGGGTACAGCATCAAATGCCTGCTGCGTCTTCTCGGCTTGCTTGGCTGCCTGGCCCTGGAAGAATGACGCTATGCTCCGGGAGCGCTGGGGTGTAGATCCGGGATCATCCCTCTTGCGTTTTTTAGCTGGACTGGACATGTCGAAGGTGTTTATAACTCATTCATATAGGTGTACGATGTATGGCAATGGCATACGACATTGCCCATCCCGCGCGCTCCATAGTGGCTGCAATGCGGGCGGGAGTGACGTTGTTTGCGGTGGAGGCGGAAGATGAGCTGGAGCAAAGGGCGGAAATGCCCAAGGCGGAGTTGGCGACACCTCGTCCTTCTCCCCGTGTTTCTCCCCCGCCAGCTTACCCACAATGGCGACTCCAGCTTCTGCCCTGTCGTCGCATGAGAGGACTCGGGTTGAGGATTATCTGAATGACAAGCTGCAGGTTTCTGCCGACTTGGAGAGTCTTGACTCATTGCTGTCAAGTCTCCGAGCCCAGCATGAGCTCCAACGCAAGCAGGTAGAGCAGTACTCCCATCCTAAGTTAACAGCAGACATTCAGAGACACCTACTGACAAGCTGACTGTAAAGCTAGCAGAGGCACACGAAGCGCTATCGAATGCCACAAAAGCCTCCAACGACCATGCCGAAGCCACTCGGAAGCAAGCCGAAGCATTCAACGAGCAACAGGCCGATATCGACCGGCGCTTGAAGGAACTCACGGGGTCGGATTCTAGCGATGAGGCAGCGAAACGGTTCGAAGCGAGTATAGAGAAGCTGCGGAGGCTCGAGATTTCGAGGGGTTATATGACGTTGCTGAAGGAGGCGGAAGATCTGAGGTATGGGGTTGTAACATGTCCTGGGAAAGACAACGGTCGCTGATCTTCGATACAGCAAGGATGCCTTGAACAATATTAAAGATCAACCCCGGACGGCGATTCAATCGTACACCCGACTGCGCAATATCGCCCAATCCCTCAGAGATGCTCAGCCGGCTGCAGAAGGAGCTGCCCCTCACCTGGTCGACTACGTGGGGAAGCTATCGTCCGCCCTCAGGGAGCAAATGAAATCAGACTTCGCCCAACGACTACAGGGAACAATGGAGCAAATGAAGTGGCCCTCGAAGGATCTACACTTTCCGGAGGACATACAGGCACAGTGGAGGGAGAATGTGGAACTGCTTTTGGACCTGCAGAAACCGTACGTGGCATCAAGGACAGCTTCAATGCGTGGGTGTAACCAATCAGCTATAGGGAACTCAAGTCTCATGCCTCTGTGCCGAAAAACCACGGCGCTGAGCCGCCGGTTTTACTGCCATTGGAAGTCATGGTGCATCCGCTCGAACTGCGCTTCAAGTACCATTTCAGCGGAGACAAGCCGACAAATAGGCTTGACAAGGTACGTATATCGCTAGCAGTAACGAAGACTAGTCTCTAATCTAGGACAGCCCGAGTACTTCCTGGCTCATGTTATGGACTTGATCAACAACTTTGGGGGATTCTTCGCCTCGTTCCTTCAACCCATCTTCGACCAGGAGGCGCAGAACGTCGGCACGGATATGGGGTGGAATTTCTACAATGCCTCTCACGCTTACATCACGGCGCTCCTCCCTGTTTTGACGCATAAGATAGCCACGTTTCTGCCTCAGATCTCAAATCACCCGCAGCTCCTGAGTCACTTCATGCATGAGTTGATGAACTTTGACAACGAAGTCCGCGAGTCGTGGAACTACCTACCGGACCCTTACTCCACCGAGGACTGGCGGGGAATGACCTGGGAAGTCCTGACCAAACAAGGATGGTTTGACCGCTGGCTTCAGATTGAAAAGGAATTCGCATTGGCCCGCTACAAGGAGATCGTCGACACCCCGGATAGCGGTCACATCGACTATGAAGGCGTCGACCTCACCTCAACCAAGCCCACCAAGGCTGCAATTCGGGTGAATGATCTTCTCGAGACTATAACGGAGCGTTACCAGCCCTTGTCCTCATTTAGCCAGAAGCTGCGCTTCCTCATCGACATCCAGATTACCATCTTCGACCAATTCCATGAACGCTTGCACTCCGCACTCGAAGCTTATCTCGCCATGACCTCCGCCATCGGCCGCACCGTCCAAGGCGCCGACGCAGCCAGCATCGAAGGCGTGGCCGGGCTCGAACGACTCTGTCGAGTCTTCGGCAGCGCGGAATACCTCGAGAAGAAGATGGAGGACTGGAGCAACGAAGTCTTCTTCGTCGAACTCTGGACCGAGCTCCAAGATCGCGTCCGACAAAACAAAGACGGCGGCAAGAATGTAGCAGGCACCATGTCCATCGCGGATGTCGCATCGCGCACGTCCCAAGCCGTTAACAACAATCACGACCGAAGCACAGGTGCATCCTCATCAGAAGGCGCTCTCTTCGACGAGACCGCCTCCGCCTACCGCCGTCTCCGTCTTCGTTCAGAATCCATCATTACCTCCACACTCACTTCAAACGTGCGCTCCGCCCTGAAACCCTACTCCCGCGTATCCACCTGGGCTTCCATCGCCACGAGTAACACTACTGCTCCTCTCCCTCCCACCTCCGACCTCGCCCCAGCCATGCGCACTCTCTCTACCGAAATCACCTTCCTCTCTCGCGCACTGGGAGTCGCTCCGCTCCGCCGCATCATCCGCCAGGTCCTCCTCGCTATTCAGACCTACCTCTGGAGCAATGTTCTCACAAGGAACACTTTCTCCGCGTCCGGCGCTGCGCAATTCATCAGTGACGTCGAACATCTCTGCAGTGTCGTTGATGCTGCCCTGGGAAGCGGAGCAGGGCAGGCAACAGCTGGCAGCTCTATCAAGAGCATAAATAAACTAGCGGAAAGTCTTATTCTCTTGGGATTAGAGAACTCGGCTGATGCGAAGACTACCGCTACAACGGAGGACTCCGAGGTCGATGGAGACACACGCCCTGGGCTATGGGAAGTTGAGAAACGACTCTTCAAGGATAATGAGAGCGCGCGGGTTGTGCTTGCAGAATTGGGGATCGAGAGTTTGACGGAGGCGGAGGCGAGGAGTGTGCTTGAGAGACGGGCGGAGATTGGTAATTAGTTGAGAAGGTACACCGGGGGTGTATATATGGATGATGGTGATTTCTGAAGTCGCAGTAATTAGGTAGTATGAGATATCCACTGTTACAATTCTAGTATGCATTCAAGTATAGTATTCTTCTGGCTCATCGTATTATTCACTGTATTTATCGTTATCTACCCACCCTCTATGTATGTACCCTCTATATTTATACCATCCTATCTATAGCCCAGACTTTTGTTTCTACAGATATAATCCAAAATATATCCAACCCGAGACAAACTTACCACACTAACCAAACCCATCCCTCATTGATGCACAACAGGCCCATGCCCCCTCTCCCCCAACCTCCTCGTCGACACCTCCCCGGCACTCTCCCTCTTCAACCTCTCCACAATCCCGGGCCCAACCTCTTCAATCGCCCGAATCAGCGCCTCAACTGTCTCCCTCGTCGTCTGAACATTAACCACACAACGGAAGAACTTCCCATTGCCCACGGCATCCTCATCCCCACTCGGCGGGGCAAAATCCACCATGAACCCCTTGTTCACAATAGCATGAGTGATCTGCTCCGTGACCTTACTATTCGCCTTGCCGCGCTCCGTCTCATTCGAGACCAGCCCGCGCGGATGCACGAACGCACGGTTCGGCGCATAATGGAAGCACACCTGCAAGCACGGCGGCGGGTTCTCGCTCACGAGGACGAAGTTCTGGTTCTGCTCGACCAGCGTAGCGAGGTGTGCTGCCACGGCGCAGGCGGAATCGATCTGGCGCTCGTACCCGGCGGTACCGTAGTAGGTCCAGCTGAGGAAGAGCTTGAGAGAGTCTGCGCGACGGCCGCATTGGAGAGTGAGATCCGCGAGGTCCCAGACCTCGGGGGAGTCGACGACGAGTTCGGTCTCGCCGTTCAGGGTGTCTGGTGCGGCGGCGGTGTCTTCGTTGTGGAAGAGGTAGCCGGCGGGGAGGGTGTTGGCGAGGTGGAAGCGACGGATGTCAGCGGCGAGGAGGAACGAGCAGGTGACGGGGACGCCGAGCATTTTGTGAGGGTTGATGGCGATGCTGTCTGCTTTTTCGGCGCCGGAGAGTTTGGCGCGTTGTTCGGAGGAGAAGATGAAGGAGCCGCCCCAGGAGCCGTCGACGTGGAACCACAGGTTGTATTTCTTGCAGATGTCGGCGATTTCGTGGAAGGGGTCGAAGGAGCCCATGACGGTGGTGCCGGCGGTGGCGTTGACGTAGAAGGGGGTGCGGTCCTCGGCGAGGGCCTTTTGGACGAGGGCTTCGAGCTCGGAGGGGATCATGCGGCCTTGTTTGTCGATGGGGACGGCCCATACGGAGGAGCTGCCGAGGCCGAGCATCTGGGCGGCCTTTTCGATGCTGTAGTGGCCGTGGGCGCTGGTGAAGAGCACGAAGCGGTAGTTGCCATTGCCGTCTTTCTTGGTGCTGGGGTAGAGGTTGTTGCGCGCGATCACAATGGAGGTGGTGTTGGAGGCGGAGCCACCTTGGACGGAGATGCCTCCGGCGCGGGGCCCATTGAGGCCGAAGAGAGAGGCAAGTTGCTTTCCGGTGTGTTTCTCAATGACTGTGAGGGCCGGGGAGACCTGGTAGACGTGGACGTTGGTGTTGAGCGCCGCGAGGATAAGCTCCGACGCTACGCCGGGGGCGTTGGTTGATGCATAAAGCTTGTCGAGGAATCCCTGGTGCCATGTGTTGACCGAGTAGCGCAGAACCTTGCGCAGGACGTCGATCAGACCGTCTTGTCCGGTTCCTTCATCGGGGAGGTCTAATTGGAGGAGTTTCTGCAGCTCTTCTGGCTTCTTGTGTTCTACGAGGGACGTGCCTCGGGGCTGGGAGTCGCCATTGGTGCCGTTGTGCAGTGATTGCTGGGCCAAAGGGTCCTCGTCGGCGCTTCGGATGAACGGAATGAGCAGGTCTTCGACGGCTTTCAGAAGCTGTAAAGCAGTCAATTCGGTCAGTATTGCGCTAATTGGAGGATCAAAGAATGCCAGCGGTACACAGACACAGGAGCCATGATCAAGGCTTATGCACAAGCTCGTCAGACGTGAGAATGAGCATGACTCACATTTTGTACTTCATCGGCGCGACTGGCCGGCGGGGCAGAAGCCATGGATGCGGGGAGAGAGGACGGAGATGATGAGGAGTAATCAAGGGGAATATAGAAGAGATATTGGGAGGTGGACAGAGGAGAGAGACTGTACACGACGATACGGCAACAGTTCCAAAGAAATCCTCGAAAAAAAGTCAAAGAAAAAGCAGCCCATGGAGCAGCAACTGTGGCTGTCAAAAGTCAATCGGAACGGCAGGCGGGAGAAGAGGATCCACTGAAGTGATGACATTTTCCGGGTATTCGACATCATGACCCAGTCTTTGGTGGAGATCCGGCTCTAATGGCTGCTCAGGAACCATTCACACATTAGACAAGGACCCTAGGATTTGAGATTTGCATTGAATTCCAGCTGAGTGCTGATAGGTTGGTATTACATGCCTCGATCACGACTTTTTCGACCCCGATCACCTCATAACACGCCCAGAAGATATAGCTAATATACACGGTCATAGCCCCAATTATGGTTCATTATACATGGAATAGAAGGAGGTCAAATTATACGGCAGAATAGATGGCAGAAATGTGTCGCCCACATACCACGCGCTGCTCCATGCTCACCGTGCGACGATCAACCTTGCCCTTGTGGCGAGGCATGATCTGAAGGCGCGCTTCCTGCTGCTCGTCTGCCTCCTCCGGCGGGGCGTGGATGTAGTTCGGCTTAGATAGATTACTGCGCTTGCCTGTACCCAGCTGGAAATGTTCGTTGCCTCCCCACCAGAGCGCATCGTATCCCCAGTCACGGGTCTCATTCAGGGTGCTGGAGGGAGCTGAATCCACATGGGTACTGTTGTCCATAACTGCGGAAACGTGTGTCGTACCGACTGAGAGATCATGGATGCGGATGGGCGTCAGGCGGTTGGTCTTCTCGTCAAATTCGGAAAGACCACTCAATGCCTTCACCTTGGCGGGAGCGTCCTGTACATGGGTCCATTTGCCGGTACCTAGAGCTCCCCAGATGCCCCGTCCGCAAGCCCAGGTATCGGCAGTGACGCGTCCCAGGTCACGGAGGGTGGCAGGGTCCTCCTTGGAGCTAAGTATGCGCTGCGCATCCACGGTGAAGAAGCTGTTGGCACCTCCAGCCGCAACCCGAGTGGCCTTGGGCAACCAGGGACCGCGGTAGAGGTTCCTGATGGGCACCAGAGTCGGGGTGTCGCAGAAGGGCGATGACGGGTTGAATTCCATCGCTAGCTGCCCAAAAGAGTTATCGCCAAAGGCAAAAACATTGCCATCCTTGTCAAGGGCGAGCGAGTGGTAATCACCCGCAGCAATCTGAACAATCTTCGAGCCCTTGAGCGCAGTGATCTCGTGAAGGGCATCCACCGGCCCCTTGGGGCGAGTGGCCCAGGTCAAGCCGGGGATACCGAGCTGTCCAAACGAAGGGTAATTTTCAGTAGAAGCAGCAAAAGAGAACACTCGGCCGGAGCTGGTCAAGAGAAGAGCATGGTCGAGTCCGCTAGCGAGAGCGGTTATACGCTCGCCCAGCTTGAGAGCCGGCTGCAGCAAGCGGTAGCTAATACTGGACGTTCCTGACCGGAAAGGCACCCATGAGCCCTCCTTGGTCTTGCGGCCACCCAGCTGGTCCTCCTTGGCAATGGGTAGTGAGTAGACATTGCCGTCCGAGGACAATGCAAGGATCCGATCGTTAGACATGCACAACGAAGCCAGATTCTTGCCGGTAAGGGTCTTCGTGGGTTTGAACTCGGTCTCTGAATAGCCCTTGCCCCATTGCACCAAGTCGCCGTCCTCCGTAATGGCTGCTCCGGACCTCTCTCCGAGCTTGAGGTCTCTAAGCACTTGACCTTCAAAATAGGCAAACTTCCGGGGAGTCTTCACCACGGACTCCTTCGAGTCCGGATCAACCACGCGATAGACGTTCGTGCCCCAGACATAGACACCGGGACTCTTAACGCTCCGCTTGTGCTGCACGTACTGCGAGCTCAATTCTTCAGCCGACTTGGTAAGGTCTTTGACCTTCTCCACTGGCTTCTCAATCTGGTTCCGGTTGGATGTAGCATAATCGTAGATGAAAAAGGCAGCAGTGCCTGCTCCTGCCACGCCCAAAGAATTCCGGAGCCAGTGCGAGTTAGCCGATGGCTCCGATCCCTTGTTACCGCTGGCATAACATCTGCGCCAGGGCGTGGCGATAGATCGGTTGTTTCTCACAAGGCGACGTGAAGAGTTGGTGACGACGGTCGTCACCGATTGCCGCCCCCGATGAGTCCACATGATGTTTGGCAGTGCTCAATAAGTTCGCACGCCGAGTCTGTAATCGATTGCCAGTTTCTTGTTTAATTCCCGGTGGATCTGGATCGATCAATGAGGAAGAGGCAAAACATCAGCTGGATGTTGCGTCAAGTCGCGTAGGCGGAATATGACAGCAGAATAGCGCATTGAAGCCACGCCGGATTCATTGCTTCTCTACCTTTCCCTGCGCGTGGGCTCTGGGCTTGGTAAAGATTGCTTGCCTTGATATTTGGAGGCTCTGATGCAGAGGCTGTACTTCAAGTCTTTCCAACGCCAAAGATTTCTCCACAATGCGCCAACAAGCTGCAGGACAGCGAAGTCGACGCCAGACAGCCCCGTCGGGCCGGGCTCTGGAACAGAAGGTCAAGGAGGCTACGGAACTCGAGACAATCCCGGATGGTGTGGACTCAATTACTGATGTTCGCAACGAGCTGGAGTTTGCGCAGTGGTACAATGAAGTAGAGGAGAGCTTGTTGGAAGCTAGCTACGATGAATACCAGTAAGCCAATCCGTGGTCAACCCCACAGAGCCCCTGGTCTATGCTGACATTCATTGTCCTTAGAGCTTGCCTCCAGGAGCTTCAAATGTCCAAGTCCCATCTCGATTCCTTGTTAACCGATACTTCGTCAACCCTCGACCTTTTGACTAGCCTCTCGAACGACTTCAGAGCCGTGGAATCACAGACCTCCCAATTCCGGAAACAATGTGAGGGGCTACTTTCTGCGCAGAAGCATGACTCGGATTTGGCGGAGGATATTCAAGAGAACCTCCAGTACTATGACTTTCTAGACCCTGCGTCGAGGAGACTGAATGCCCCCGGGGCTGGGAATACGGTCCGTGGGAAGGAATTCTCGGATATGCTACGACGGCTTGACGAATGCCTGGATTACATGGAGACACATGTCAGTATACCTCACAATGTTTACCGCACTCCAGCTAACGCTCCCTGTTGCGCAGCCCGATCACAAAGAGGCCGGTGTATACCGCTCCCGGTACCGTTTGCTCATGACTCGCGCCCTCACCTTGATCCGAACCCACTTTGTGTCCTCCCTCCGAGATGTATACGCCGATGCGTCGAAGAAGATCGCAGATAAGCAGCTCAACGATACAACCATGTCCACTCTGCTCTACGCCAAATTCAGAGTCGGCGCACCAGAACTGAAGCAGATCGGACTCGAGATCCAGAAGAGAGCCGTCCCGCCTCTAGATCCCGACCAGGGCACCGAAGCCGAATACCAAAGCTTGCTGAACGAGCTTCATGCGAACTATGCAGCCACACGCGGGAAACTGATCATCCCACTCGTATACAAGAACCTCAACGACCTTGCACAGTCTCCAACATCATCTCAGGATCTTGTCTCTTTTGCCCGCGCCAGCATCAGCTACATCCGCGGCGTATGCCTCGACGAGTTCGAACTATGGGGCGAATGGTTTCACGGCCACGGCGGACTCTACGACTTCCTGGAAACAATCTGCGAACCTCTCTACGACCACCTCCGACCGCGAATCATTCATGAAGACAAGATCGTCAAGCTCTGTCAGCTCTGCACCCTCCTGCAAACCCGATACCTGCTCGACCAGGACGAGGAAATCGAGCAACAAATAGACGCCAACCAGCTCGACTTCCCAGCGCTGATCCAACCCGCGCTCGAAGACGTCCAAACCCGCCTCGTCTTCCGCGCGCAGGCCTTCCTCCGCGACGAGATCGAGCGCTACAAGCCTCGCCCCGAAGACCTAGACTACCCAGCACGCAACAAGCAATTCTCCATATCCGTCACCGAAGGCCAGATCAGCGGCCGCAAGATCACCTCTACAGACACCACCACCACGACGCTCCCGAACCTTCCTAAACCCACAACCAAGCTCAGCAGTGACAGCGACCCAGCATCAACAACCCCAGAAGACACCACCGCCACGACAAAATGGGACCTCGAGTCCCCAACAACCCAAGACCAAAGCGGATGGTATCCGACCCTCCGCAAAGCCATCTGGCTCCTCAGCCGAATCTACCGACTCGTCAACGTACATACCCTCCCCCTTCCCCTCCCCATCCTAAATACCCCCAAACTAACACAATGATATTTGAAAAACAGTCCACCGTCTTCGACGACCTCGCGCACCAAATCGTCCACCAAACCACCACCTCCCTACACAGCGCGAGCACTCTCCTATCGACAAAAACCACCCCCACCGACGCCCACCTCTTCCTCCTCAGCCACCTCCTCATACTAAAACAACAAATCGTCGCCTTCGATATCGAATACACCACCCCGGAAACAACCCTCGACTTCTCCGCCATGACATCCACCTTCTACGAACTCCGCTCACGCGGGGGTCTCTTCAACCCGCGCAACCTCTTTAAATTAGTAGGCCATGGCCTTCTCCCCCGCGTCGTGGAGAACATGCTCGACGCGAAGGTCGAGCTAGATGGACGGCTCCGCACGGTCATTAATGAATTCATTAATGAGTTTGCGGCCGGGAAGATGACGGCTTCATTGCCGGCTAGAAGTTCCTCCATGGTAGGGTTGGGGGAGGTTATGGGTCCGTTGTGCGGGAATGTGGAGAGGGAAGTGGGGAGTTTGAGGAAGGTGTTGGGGGAGTATTTGGATGATGGGCGGATGAGGGAGACGCTGGTGGGCGCGGTGCAGGATCGGGTTATTCAGATTTACGAAGAGTTTTGGGAGATGTATGTTGATGCGGAACGGAGGAGGGGGAATATTGTGAGTAAGAAGGGGAAAGGGAGGGAGGATGAGGTTTGGGATGTGGATACGTTTGCGGAGTGGTGTGAGGGGGTGTTTAGGGTTGGGTTTGTTGGGTTGGGGAGGGAGGATGATGGTGAGGGGAGTATGAGTGGGAGTGGGAGTGTGAGGTCTTGATGGATTCCTACTACTCCCTATCTTATTCTTGTAAAGTGGTAGTACTTAGTAGATATTATTATTTTTTCTTTGACTTCCAATGTATATACAGTGTATTGAAGATGAACGGAACAAGACACTTTTTAAATTAAGAAATCATGTGCCTCACAACCAGTCACGGAACCAAGAAAGGAGAACTAGGCATATCCAGAATCTTATTCAACAATTAAACTCACCCAGCCGAAGTCCGTTAAAACAAACTATGCACACCGAATGCGAAACGCTGCCGATTTGGGTATGATGCAGAGGGGGAGGAAACAAAATGCATAGTCGAAACGCTGGAAGAGAGAGAGAAAGAGATGCTTGGGAATATGGGACTGAACATCATGCTAAGTGGGTGGGGCTTTACAGGACGTGGCGGATTTTGGCGTAGAGCTCGGTATCCAAGAAATTGTACTTCGGGTCGGGTTCGCAGAAGGGATGGGTCAGGAGAGTCTCAGCAGTTGGTCGATCACGCGAGTCCCTATAACAGGTCAGTCTGGCGGAAATGGTTCCAAAAGGCAATATCAACTTACACTGTGAAGCAGTCGTACATGAAGGCGAGAGCTGCTGGTGTGATGTTCATGGAAACATCTTCGGGAATCGGAGGGGCTTGACTCAAACTACCCAGCTTGAAGATCGCACCGATAGCCTCTTCCTTGCTCCACGGCCGGCGTCCTGCAAACATCTCCAACACCACGCATCCCAGAGACCAGATGTCTACCTTGGCGCTGTACCCTTGTCCTTGGGATTGGATGACTTCTGGCGCCATCCAGAAGACCGAGCCTTGCATGGAGTTGGTCGAATCGTTTCCATAGATGTTGTCTGTTTTCTTCGAAATTCCGAAATCAGAGATCTTGCACGTTCCGTCCAGATCCAGGAGGATATTGTCGGCTTTCAGGTCACGATGGAGAATTCCCTGGTTGTGAAGATATGCAAGCCCGCTCAGAGTCTGATGCGTAAGAGACTTCACCACGCTCTCCTCAAACTTGCCATGCTTGCGAAGACAACTGCCGATTGAGCCACCAGAGATATATTCGAGGTAGATTGAGATGGAGAACTCGCCTCGTTCACAACCGAGGTACTGCACGATGTTAGGGTGCTCGAGATGTTGCATGGTATCAATTTCCTGGTCCATCGCTGCGACCATCTCCTTGATGCGGTCCTTGTCTGTTCCGGCAATCCGAGGGTTGACCTCCACTTGCTTCACAGCCAAGACCTCACCATTGTCAGCGTTCATGCCTAGGTATACCCGTCCATAAGTGCCCTTGCCGATCAGCTGACCACGGATGATGCGGAAAGTGGGCTGTCTCTGAGGAATATTACCAGACGGCGCATGATTCTGTGGAATAGGGTCCAGCTGGCTAAGACGGCTGCCACGCTTCGGGCTGATTTGCATAATCTTGGCGCCGAACATCTTCGTGCTCTTGCGGCGCAAAATATCACCTGATCTTTGGTTTCCAGTATGAGACGTCACACTCCGATTCCTACTAGCTTGGTTGGCACCTTTTGCCACTTCTCGGATAGACTTCATTCGTGTTAGCCCACCGCCAGAGCGACTGACGTTCCGCCGAGCGACGACTCCGGGGTCCTGAGGCTTCATGGTGGGCTCACTAGAGCCGAGGGTGTTCTCACTTGGGGGCGCAGGTGTATGTGGGGTGGGATGTGATACGGCATCTGGTTTATCCTTGGGAATTATGTCGTTCTCAGCTGCAACCTTAGAGGCCGGGGATGAGGGAGGTGACATGCCCTGCCCGTCAAGGTAAGGGGTATCAAGGTCGATGTCCGGGAAGAAGTCATCGAGGTGATCAATGACGCCCTCGACTGGAGGTCTGCTTGCCCACAGGTCGCCTTGGGCAAAAGAATCCCTGCGAGGTGGCTTCTCTTCCTCCGGCGACGCACTCATGTCAAGGAAGGACGGGTTCCTGTTGCCAGACTCCCCGCTTGAACTGGCGAACGTTTCGCGGGTAGCACTAGGGGACCTGAAGCTGACTGATAACCCTTTTCGTAATCTGTTTTCGGTGTTCAGCGTGAGGGACGGTTTCCCGGCTCGCCTTTGGGACTCTGGCGAGACGTTCATAGGCGGGTTCTCTTTAACCGGGGTTTTGGTACTCGCTATGGGAATAGCGAAAAGTCCATCATCGGAGTCATCATCAGAGTTCTCTTGGGGCTGCTGTGGCACCGGTGACCCTTGGAAAGAGACCTTGGTCTCCTCAAAGTCAAACTCGGGTCCAAATGACTTGCGAGACTGCAGAGGCGGTTTCGGTTCTTGAGGAGTCGCAGAACCGGGTTGTGCCGGAGACTGACTCGAATGCACTGTCGGCGTTGTTTGGTTATCCTGCTCCGTAGACGATTGCGATGGCCCTCTGAGCTCCTGACTAGCGGCAGGTGGCGTAGGGACCGATGGAGATGGGGTTCCAATGGCGCTAGTCATCCTACCAACACTGGCCAATACTGCTCCTAGACCGTGAGTACCATGTGGTTGCGCGGTAGTCTGTATGCGGGGCCGCTCAATATCCTTCTTCCTTAGTGAATTGACTTTGGTGAGTGTGCTTGACTCGTGAGGCGCAGTAGGAGGCTTGCGAAGTGGCACAAGTGGCTCAGACTTCTTGTCTTCGTAGGGAGACGTGCGGGGCTGATCAAAATCGATGACGCCTTCACGCCGGTAACCAGTTTCACCATAAACATCCTTTCTCGGTTGTGGCATGGGTGGGACCTTTGAGATGCGGTAGGCCCTCTGCTTCCGCTCAACCTCACGCATATGTTCTTCGTGACGAGCTAACAGGTCTGCTTTCTCGGCATCAGTAGGCAGTCCTGCTTCGGCGCCACCGTCGACTGGAGACGTTGTAATTGATGGTTGCGAGGCCGGTAGCTTAGCACTGGGAGCTTTGAGCTGCTGTCGGGAAGACACCTGAGGAGACGTAGGCTTGGCCGGGTTGTGAGGAGATATCCTGCTGAGAGCTTCCTCGTCAAGCGGCTTTCTGTGCACATGGTGTGCAGATGTGGGCGAGGCTGTGCCCTTCTCTGGGATTGACAGCCCCAGGCCGTAGTGAGTGGAGCTATTCACACCCAGTTGCATATGAGGCCCTCGTACAAACAGCTTCAATGAGCCAACCGTGTCTGACTTTGTCCGTCGACACAACGCCAGGCTAGTGTCATTCAAAGGCTCATCGTGTTCAGTCTGCCCGGGCTCCGTCATGAAGATCTGCGCCCCAGTCCAATCAGCGATTCCAAGGCTTTGACATATGGCAGAACGTAGGGTCTCCACGGAGTCCATCTCAGTTATGTCGACTAAGCGATAGTTCCATCCGTCCAGAGTCACAAATGTCCACTTCTTGCTCTTTTGCATTGGCTTGGTGCCTCGCAACGCCAATCGTTCATGATCCGACATGGACGAGGATGACGGCCGCTCGCCCAACGACAACTCACTGGTACTGAAATTTGGCCTATTATAAGGCAGCTGTGAGCTGTTCTGGCGCATGTTGACTGGGCTGGTGGGAGACTCCAAAAACGGCTCCTCTGGGGACGGGTGGTTGGAATCGCCTGCCTTGGAACGTTTCTTGAAGAACCCTAAAAGCCCATTACGGTGGTCTTTGGGGTACGAGGACGGTGTCTCCCCACCAGAATGGCGATTGCTTGACTCCTGCGGCGAAGGACGGATCCCGCCGTCTTGCTTGATGGATTCATAATACCGGCGACCAGTGGTCGAATCTGAACTGTTGCCGCGCGAGTGCTCGAACTTAACACCGAGATCTCCCGTGGATGACGAGGGTCCTGTATGTGCCAAAGTAGCATGCTGCGCCGCTGGGCTCCCGCTCTTGGGACTGTCCTCGTAGGATCTAATAGGTATCTGGAATGTCCCGCCATCACTGGACATAGAAGGGCTCTGCCTGTGATGCTCACCACCGATGCTAGATAAAACAGCTCGCGAATAGTCCGACCGGGACCACATTGAATTAGCTTCGCTTGTAGCAAGCTCGGAAGACGCATGATCATGAGTTGTCGGTATAGGTGTTGTGAAAGAACGCATCTGAACGCTCTGTCTTTGTCCATATGCAGGCTGGGGGGCCTTGAGATTAGGGCTGTTTGTGATGTTCCCCGAAGCAGGACCCGCGGACCTTGGCTCGTAAGTCAATTTCGGCGAAGCGTCAGGTGCGCCATCGTGGGCGCTCATAGGGTGAGAATCGCGTCGCTTCTGAATAGAGATCTCGGTATCATAACTGCCGTCATCATGGATTTTCTTAATCAACCGGCGCATGCGTTTTCCCTCTTCCCGTTCACGAATCTGATCCCAGGGGGTGCCACTTGCTTCGCACACTTTTGCAAGATGAGGATAGACCACCTGGTGCATCTTGCCCAGATTAGGCCGGCCATTTGACCCATGTCCTAGCTCGAGGAAGTCGGCCCCTTGAATTTCCAAGGACCTGAAGGTTTCTTGCCAGTCTGTAGAGAATCCGTTATTCGCAAGCCACTGCAGGACACGATCGAGAGGCCACTGGACCGAGGCCTCATTTGGCGACATGCCACCAAGCAATGTACTGTGATTATGGCGATGACTGCCTGATGTGGTGAGTTCGGAAGATGGCGCAGACACCTGTTGTAGCGAGTTTTGCACGTTCGTGGCGGCGTAGCTGGCTGAAGCCATATCATGAGCACCATCATGGACAGCTAGAGAGGAAGGTAGATTGCGAGTAGTAGAAGGAGTGGCAGGGACATTGGCATCCCGCTTATACGGAGAAGAGTCGGTGGCTGAATATTCGTAGGCTTGAGTGGAGGTGTTCCGTTGTCTGTCGCTGGACTGCATCGTCCCCGCACCGTCGTACGTGTTCGAGTGTACGTCGAATGGCGGGATCCCGACCCCCGGCCCGAAAGTGCCAGCTTGAGGAACGTAAGTTGCAGACGTCCGAGTTTCCGCGGAGGGAATCGACAAAGCTGCAGGACGCCCGTATGGAGATTGATTCGCAGGCACCATGGGGGGAGGCGGAGGAGGTGGAAGATACCCTTGTGAGAGTGCTTGTCTTGCCCAGCTCTGTTGCTGCCACCCGAGTGTATTCTGATGTTGCAATTGGGGATTGGTAAGTTTGGAGGCGCCATAAGCTGTCCCTGGAGGTAGTCCCGGGGGCGGGGGAAGCATAACACCCTGCGACTGAGTTGGAGGGTACCGAGGCGGCGGCGGTGGTAAAGGGATTATGTGCGATTGGGAAGGCTGCGTCGCCGACGAAGGCGGGGGTACGGGGATGTACTGCTGCGGGCGTTGACCGTTCATATTGGCGATGTCTGCGACGTCTCCAATGGATTGATGCAAGGAGGCGTATGTCTGAGCCTAACGAGCAGACAAGTTGTTTTGGGAGCCCAATAAGGTTCTGCTCTCATATACCTCACGGGGCTGCGCAATCAAACTTGTCCCTGAAGTGGGGACTGATAGACCATGAAAGCTTAGGACCCAAGGCAATCCCACATTGTCAGAGCTAGAGCAGCCGGCACGACGCGATAGATGATGCCCTTCGTTCCGAGCAGCACTTTGGGCGGTAGTTTCAGCGACCAGGATGAAGAGCAGGCAATCGGCTGTTCTCGAAGCACGTCAATCAAGCGCAGATAGCGTCCAGATCGGAGCGGACGCCAGTACGTAAGCAGGAGCGGAGGGAGCAAAGGGACGGCATCAGCTTTTTCCACCTGATCGGGGAATGGACGGGGGGGTGTGCAGAGGAGGCTGGAAACCGGAGAGGTCACACGCAAGTCGAGCTGCAGACGCAAACCGTAGCGAAAGGAATAAGTTGGGGCGTTCTTCAGAGGGGTGTCAAATCCTTAAAGATAGCTGGATCTCCTAAAGTAAGTCAAAGGTCCGGGCAAATTGCGGCAATCACCCCCTAATAGTCGGGACCAGTCCAGTTCCTCTCTGGCTAACTAGTAAACTAGTCGAAGGGGAGGGGGGGAGGGGGGAAATGATGCGGCGGAAGGCTCAACGGGGAAGCTAAGACATACCATTAGCAAAACCGCTGGGGATTCGACCGCACAGTGGATTAGTGGCAGGTGGCGGCAAATTAGCAGTCCACCGTATAGATTAATTAGGTGTTTCGTCAAGGAAGGGACAGAGGCCTGCTCGCCAGATTTCATATGGGGTACTCGAGTAATAATCTAACCTGTCGCCGAGTCGTCGCGGCCCGCCCAGGGAAATCAATCCTGAGGAGCTTTGATGCGCTGGCCGCCTTAGCGCCTGGGACTGACTGTCCTTCCCGTCGATCACGTGGTGGTGCCCCCGATAAGCAGCCCAAAGCCGGTCCCTTTTTTTCTGTGTCTGTCTCTCCTTTTCCGCCACCTTTCCATGGGCTTCTTAGTACCTAGTCTACCCATCAAGTGAAAGGTGGGCCAAAACATTCGGGGATCCCACCTGACAGTTGCCCCTGTCGTGTTCAGCCCTAGAGGGACAATCACCTCTTCCTCCTTTTCCTACAGGGCTAGTTCTGACTATAATCATGTCACCAACTACATTGTACTACTTGACATTGTCAATGTGTTTATCTCTCGGCTTGTCATTCCTCCCAAGTGAATGTCTCACACGGCACGTTGGCTGGCTGGCTGACTATCAAGCTAGTTCCACTATGTTTTCCCTTGGCATTGAACAGGTATGATAAGCACTAGACTCCCTAAACGCACCTCCCAAGGTTTCCAAGACCCCCAAACCCCAAAATGCAAATACGGCAAGGGCACGTGCGCATACAACTTGGCTGGAATTCATTAGATTTCGTATTCGGCTTTTCACACAATTATTTCAGAGTGAGATGTCTGTTCCTCTCCAGGAGTGACAGGTCAAAGTAGAAGAAAGATAAATACATTAAGGGGAAGAAGCGAGGATGTCTCGAAGCCCGGGTGATCCTTCATTACTTGTTTCTGGTGGCAGCCGCCTCAGCCGTGATTTTCAACGCGGCGGGAGCATCATCACGAGGCATGTGAAGCTCCACCAACTGTGCCGTCTTGGTTAGCATTCTCCTGGACACAGTCGAAACGTCAAGGCAATGAATGTACTACGTACCTGCAAGTATGGCGCAGAAGCAAACTCCTGGTTCGCAAATAGCTGCCTCAGCTCATCCCTTGTCTTCACTTTGTAGCCCTTGTACTTGTCCTTGGCTCCAAAGACTCGGGGCAGACCCTCAATATCCCATGGCTGGATGTCATTGTAGCTTTCGTCCCATCCGTGGATGTACCGCTCAATGGTGTATCCGTTATTGCAGATGACGAAGCTTGATTTGGTCAGTATCGTCATAACGTGGAGCTTATCGCCGTTAGGGAACACTCACATGATGGGGTTGAGGTTGTTTCTAATCATGGTGCTCAACTCCTGAACAGTGAGTTGAAGACTTCCGTCACCAACAAAGAGAACTGTCCGACGATTGCCCAATTCCTTCGCTGCTAGTGCAGCACCTTGACACGCCCCAACCGAGTAGCCAATGCTACCCCACAGGACCTGGCTAATGGCCGTGACGTTCGCCGGGAATCGGGTTTCCCAGATGCCAAAGTTGGCAGTCCCAGTCTCGGTGATAACAATGTCATTCTCCTTCAGCCACTGACCCACATTGGGCCAAAGCCAGTCGTGCGTGATCTCCTGGCTGCTGGAAGATTTCTCGCTCTCGGGAAGCGTGTTGGAGAGATGCGGAACTGGCGCGGCGTTGACAGCACCCATCCTCTGAATAACTTTGCGCAAGACTCCCTTCATATTGATCTCTGGATATTCGGAGTATCGCACGCGCACGTAAGTGCTGTGGAAATCGATGGTGTTGAGCTGTCCGATGTGATATGAGAATCCGCTAGTGTTGAAGTCCGACTTGATAGCACCGATGCTCAGAATAAGATCGGAAGACTCGACTTGCTCACGAACACCCGCGTTCGATCCAGTGCCAGCATACACACCGCCATAGTTCGGACGGGTCTCATCCACTGCTCCCTTGCCCATCGGAGCCACGAAAGTAGGCAGGCCGGAGGCCTCCATCAAGTCATGAACTTCGTCAAGGACCCGATGACGGATGGCACAAGCATCCACCAGAATAACAGGTTTCTTCGCAGCATGCAGGTACTTCAAGACAACGTCCACAACATAATCTTCCTTCTCAGGGTCATTCGCCGGTAGAGAAAGATCCAGCGGTTTGTCGAGTCGGTCACCTTCAATCTGCTTGACAATCATGTCGGTGGGGAGACTGATATAGACAGGTCGACTGCGAATCCAACATTCACGGATGGCGTTGTCGATAAGTGTTGCAGCCTCCAGTGTCTCGTTAAGGCGACCGAGGGTACAGGAGATGCCTGCACTCATCTTCGCAAACACATTGAAGTCGCCATTTCCCAGGGTGTGGTGCAGCAACATGCCATCCTTCTGAGACTTGGTGTTGGGCTGACCCACAATATGAACAATTGGCACAAATTCGGAGTACGAACCAGCGATGGCATTGAGCGCCGAAAGCTCACCCACACCGAAGGTAGTGATCAGGGCTCCGATTCCATTTACACGAGCATACCCGTCGGCAGCGTATCCTGTAGGTTGTCCGCGTCAGTTATGACAATACTTGTCACCAAGGTAGTACAATTACAACAGTGGATTCGGCTCAAGCATACCGGCGTTAAGTTCATTGCAATTGCCCACCCAATGGAGACCGCACTTTGGCAGATAGTCCAAGGCCGCGAGATTGTAGTCACCTGGAACGCCATGCACAGAGCGAACGCCAACCTCGTGTAGACGACGGAAGAGGTACTCCGCAACCGTGATGGGTTTCCGAAGATCCCGGGTAGCGATATCGGTCGCCATCACGATAAATTGAACTGTGTGAGAGAAAATGCGATATGATGAAGCTAGTATGGAATTAGACGAGAGAAGTATTGGTCGTGTCTGAGAGATGATGTTCACAGATGTTGAGGAGAGGAAGAGTATTAATAGGTGCCTCTGACTGTCCCAACCAGGGAGTCTGGAACCCAGTGTGGCCGTACGTCATGAATGAAAGGGCACGCGTGATGTCATGCTGTAGAAGTGGAACTAGAGACAAAAATAGTGTCACCGAACTCAATCCTCACGCAAACAGCTACACCACGCGACGGTGAATGACAGCCGGATCTCCGGGATCATTCCTAGAGGATAGGTATTGAATGCTTTGCGTGGGATTTCAGGAGATCTCCGACCATGATGGCATGGATGGGGTGGTTCGATCGTATATCCAAGTCAAATAAGCTATGGCGGATCCCTGGAAGTAAAAAGGTGCTGCGGAAGCAGCGATAAACTGATAACAGCAGCTGCACTAATAAAAAAGCAAGCAAGTTCAATCCGGCCGAAACCACATTGCAGCACACAAACTAGCAAGTAACAAGCCGTCACTCCACCAAGTGGGATGATGATCGCCCGCTTTGCCGCTATTCCTTTTGTGGAATTTTAAACCCCCCCGCGCCATGCCTGGCCTTATCTGTTGGGAACCCTCGTGTCACCAGTAGTGCATCTAGAACTTCTAGGACCAGCTTAATCTCACCACTAAGCTTGAATTTTCCCTGTCAACTCGGACAACCGGGCAACGTGCGTGCACCTCCTGCGGTCAATCCCCCTCCCCACTTGCACACGCACAAATCCCGTACCGGCATCCATCCCCATTCACCCACGCATTAACATCTGTCGATGGCTGGATCAGGGAAGAGAGCCATGCCTGATAGGAAATCCGTTCAGCCTGCTAAGAAGAGAAAGGTCCGCCCCATCTGATGTCCGTGGCATGTTGACCACAAACGTCTCACCATTGGCTTTTCCGCATCTGGTAATCAATGTCTAACGCGTGGCGGCACAGGGAGGTGGCCAATGGCAGAAACACCAACAAGGCAATAAGTCGGGCATTGAGGGAGGCGACTGGGGAGTCTTCGTGTCGTGCGATCTGGGAAAGGAAGGGAAATGTATGGCAGAGGTAGTGGATGTTTTCTCGCAGGTTAGTAGCATGAAGGACAGGGCTTTGTGCATAGAAGGCGACCCACGGTATCTGGCAGATTGATGCGATCTGATATGCTCATCCATCTGACTTGTGTTATTTCCCAGAGTGTGGAATCATCCAGCAGTGACAGTCATGGAGACAAGCTCGACTCGGATGAGGAGGATGACGATGATGACATCGAGGCCCAAATCAGAAGAGAGGTCGAAGGCCTGAAGCCCAGCGCGAGCAAGTCCCGCCCGTTTCATGCCATCAGAATGGATTTGCCATGTCGTGCGTTAACCCTCGTTCTCCTCCTTAGATTGATCTAGGTTTTGAGAGACGCTAATATACTTCAGTGTTGTTTGTGCGATTTGACAAATCCATCAATCCAGAGGAAATGGTACATCAGCTTTGCTTAGACGCAGCTGCTAATCCTGAAAAGAAACGATCCCGATGGATCCAACGCATGACACCTGCAATTTCCGTTCGCAAAACTCTCAGTGTCGACCTGGAGTCTTTTGCACGGGAAATACTCAAACCGCATTTCCATTCCGGGGGACCTCCCAAGAAGGTGAGTCTCGGCCTCACCGTAAGGCTTAAACGGTCATGAACTCCCATTAACCAGAAGATTTCAGTACGCAATTCGACCTGTGGTGAGAAGCAACAAGAAGTTCAACCGCGACATTGTCATCAAGACCGTTGCAGATGTCGTGGGGCCCGAGCATCCCGTTGATCTCAAGAACTATGACTTGATCATTCTCGTCACCGTTATCCAGGTCAGTATTCTACGGACGTGGTGTGGTGTTTAAGTCGCTCATACAAGTACCGTAACTGACAATAAATTATCAGAATGTCATTGGCATGAGTGTTGCCGGAAGTGACTACGATCGGTTAAAGAAGTATAACCTGGCCGAGTTATACAGTCCAGCAGCTACGTCAGAGGCCGCCGAATCTACTAAGGACTAACCTCGCATTCTCCTTGACTGACTTTTGGGCGATATTTGGCGTCGGGAAAAATCTTGAAAAATGGCGGAATGTGATCGCCTCATCAGCTCCATGACAGACAAAAGCTAGAAAAATGTATATACAGAGTTCGCGATATCCTAACCACCGAAATGGCCTCTCTTAGTTCTAAATGATCCCCTCTATGAGCCACATGAACTTTAGAGCCGACGCATGATGCGTGGCTACCGGCAAATTAGTTCAAAGTGGTGTAATTTAGAGATAAGAGGCTATGGCAAAGGGAGGCATAATTTATTGAATCCCCGCTCGAAGGACGGTCCGTCTGCCAATAGCTTGATTGGAGGGCAAACAGAACAGGGATGTGCCAAAAGTTACCCAAGCAGCACAACATACATTAGGTAGCACAAGTCTCCTACCTTCCGCGATCAATGTGCGAAAGGGTAACTGGGATAGCAGACCTACAATTTCATCGTAGTAGCAGTGATTACTTATTAATCTACTGTATGCACAGACTATGAGTAGATTCGTAGTTCGCTGCAATATCGGCATTCGTACCGGCCGATACAACCGGGGGAGGTTTACACTTTCGGCAAGGCCAGCCTGTGATTGGCCCGGTGTGGATGCTCCCTGCATGGCGCCTTTCTCAGAGCGGGAGCCTTAGGCGAGCTGCGTCTCCATGGATCACGACCCTTTCTTCACTTCCTGGCCAATACTCCAATGGATGCTTCTTGGGGTCTTCTTTCTCCAATTTGAACAGTGGGGATCCCGGACGGATGTCCCCTTCAGTAAGGGGCTTCGGATATGGAGCTTCCGCTTCGCTTAATGTTTTCAAATAAGGGATATGCTCCATGTCCTCGTTACGGGTCTTCCTCCATCATCTGACGCTCAGAAACGAGATAGATCGACCGGTTTCCCTGTTCCTAGTATTCCTTAGCTGTGTTGCTTTGACGGTTAGACAATCTATTACCTTCCTTGTTCGATTGCAGTAACCTGCGTCTTACCTCTGTTCCATGTCCGGGTCCCATTGTATCCCCGGGTTGCGGCTGCCTGGCTTTTCTCCCCGATGACTGCAGTAAAGATTTGCTCGCTCATGTTATATTTGCTTACCTCCCCCTCCCCCCCAGCGCTATGGATTATCATAACTATATCTAGTACTAGTAGCGAGCATGCGAGCATGCGAGCGCTGAGGCAACATAACTGAAGTGTTGCGCGAAATGTCGCCTTCTTTATCACCGATATTAATCCCTGACATTGAACCTTCTTATACTCTCGGCTCCATCCTTCAACGCCACTTTTCTTCTTCGGTACATGTCAAAGGAATCTATCCGCTCAAGGGCCACCTACATTCAATTAGTCGCCTCGTACTGTCGAACGGGGTCCACCTGCTTCTGAAGTGCTCTCCAGGGCCGACAACGCCTCTCTTACGGCGAGAACAGCTGCTACTTGAAACTGAAGCCCGTGCCCACTCCATCCTAGAACAACAGGAAACCCCATACATCCCGTCATTCCTGCATTATGGTCTCCACGGGGGACCGCTGGGCTCTGCCTTCTTAGTAAGACACTATATCAATGGGGCGACAATGCAGGAGCTGGAATCCGCGCTTACCATGCAAGAGCGGGATGATCTCAACCGGGCTCTGGGGTCTTTAGCTCGTGAGATCGGACAGAATTTCTCCAGCTCCTTTGGGTCACTAGACCAGGTAGCCTGCGGATCAGGGAAGCAGTCCTGGCGAGAAGCGTTTGTGACACTTCTGGAAGGCATTCTCCGGGACTCCGAAGACGCTTTTGTTCATCTTCCATATGCAGAGATTCGAAACCAAGTTCGTCGGCTGTCCCCTGCGCTCGAGGAAATTACGTCACCGCAACTAGTGATTGTTGGGTTAGGCCGGCCGTCGCAGGTGGTGTTGAATCCGGGGTCGAAGAAGCTTGCAGGACTCTTAGGGCTAGAGAACACTCTCTGGGGCGATGTGCATATGGCAGAGATCTTTGAGGCGCCGTCTCCGGCTGTGTTGGAGGGCTTTGGTACTCGACCGAAGACAAATAAGGCCCAGGTGGCCCGACAACTACTGTATGCAATCTCTGGATGAGACTGAAAATGGTGGGAGAGTCTATGAGCTGACTGTCGGTCCCTTAGGTATGCCTGCTATCGTGCTGTGCACCAGGTTACGATACACTACTACCGCGATCAGGGGATGGCTGCCGAGATCGATGCTAGGAGACGTCTAACGTCAGTCTTAGCTGAGATGGCCTCCGTAGACGGAGTCTGCACGTTGTGTTGAAATGGGATGTCCAGGGACATCTCTGGAAGATTATATAGATGGGAACAATGACTCGGATTTAGTTCAGTCGGCCGGACCGATCTGCAGTTAGACTTCAGATGGAAGTCTCAAGAATGGGAAAGGTTCCTTAGTGCTACACAGCAGTGTTCGACCATGAGCTACATGATGAATATGGATATGATCGGTTTCGGAGAAATCATATGAAAACAAAAGCCAATAGTCCAATGCAAGATTCGGTCATGTCGGCATGGAAGCTGTCTTGGCGATGATTTGTTGCTGCCTACGAAGATTGGCGAGGTTCTCCTTGGAAGTTGATTTCCACCCATGTAAGAGATCTGGTTCCTGAGAAATACGAACTCATTCCGTGCTGGAATGTATACGGAGAGCCCCGTTTTGAGATAGCAATGTAGAGAGAGCCCTATTAAGAATCATTTATGATAGATAGACTGATCATCTTCGTAATCTTCAACAAGCGCGAGCCAGCAAGGGATCCCCATTAAATCCAGCGGTCGGGCGGGGCAAGACACACTAAGCTGAACTAGTCACAAGTCACCTTCAAAGGTCAGCCTTAATGGCGTCAACCGTTTGGAGGATTTCCGCGGTTGTCATGAAACACCACTTCTTCTTCGACTTGCTCCTCTACCGCGGGGGTCGTTGCAGCCTTATTCTTAGCTTCATTGCTTGACTTAACAATCTCTTATCTACTTGATTTTTAGCGCCTTCTCTCTCTCTTCCTTTTTTCTCAACTTTCCTCTACTCTCCGACCTTATCCCTTCAGTTCCGTGTCCGCCAGAATGGCGCATTTTCTGCGGGGAAAGCAGGCCGGCATCCAAAAGGACTTCTCCGAGAACTTGTCGCCGGACCTGTTCGCCCTTGATGATGTATATCTCTCAGCAAATTCTCTTCTTCCTTCTCTCAAGCTCATATCATGCACTGACATATACTAATTTCCTGCTGTTGCTGCTTATAGTTCGCTCGATGCGGTATAAACTCCCAGATCAGTGCGATCGCGTACGATCCCGTCCAGTCGCTCCTCGCCGTCGGAACAAGCGACACGCAATTCGGCCATGGTCAGATTTACGTCTTCGGTCAACGGCGAGTAGCGGTGGTGTTCGCGCTCCCGCGGAAGGCGTCTGCCAAATTCATACAATTCTGCGCCGACAAGCTCGTCAGTGTCGACTCGAAAAGTGAAATCAGCATTTTCTCCTTAGAAACTAGACAAACGCTTGTCTCGTATGCTCCGCCGAGTCATGCGAGCGCTTTACTGACCGATCCGAGTCTCGATTATGCTTTTATTGGGTTACAAAATGGTATGGGGTATATTGGATCGTGCTGTTTTTTTTTTCGTGCTGACGAGGCGTCTCAACTAGGTGATATCATTGCCTACGATCTGGATCGTGAAACCTTGACGCCATTCCGTGTGCCTAATCTGTGGGCTCAGCGCAATCCCCGCGTCCGCCTTTGTCCTGTTCTCAGTCTCTCCTTCTCGCCTCGGGATATTGGGAAGATCTTGGTTGGGTATCCGGAAGGTGCTGTGACGTTCTCGTTCAAGCAGAATGTTGCTCAAAAGTATTTTGAATATGAGGTCCCACCAGGTGCTCTGGGAGGAAATGGAGATGTTCCGGCGTCGGAAATGCGCAGGCCTCGACTGACTAGGGCTCTCTGGCACCCGAACGGTATCTTCGTGTTGACAGTGCATGACGATAATAGCTTGGTCTTCTGGGACTCGAAGGACGGCCGCAAAATCATGGCCAGATCTATCAATACCCCCAACATTGACCAGCCGGGTGTAAGCCCCGAACGACCCCAGTCGGCTACCGGGCTCAAGGACCCAATTACAAACGTCGCGTGGTGTGTCAAAGACAACGGTGATGACAGTGGACTCTTGATCGCTGGCGGTCGACCGAAAGCTGAAGCCAACAAAGGACTGACTTTCATCGACCTGGGACCGTCTCCTAATTATCAGACTTCTTCGTGGGCAATGATCGCAAAGTACTTCGAGACCCCGAAACGCACCGCACTCCTACCTACTCCTCCCGGTGCGGAAGTGGTCGACTTCTGCCCCATCCCGCGTAGCACCCCTTACTATGGCGGCGCTCATGATCCTATCGCATTACTCGCTCTCTTGTCCTCGGGAGAAGTCATCACGATGAGCTTCCCCAGTGGTCATCCCATCACTCCAACAAACATGCTCCATCCTTACCTTAGTTTCGTGCATCCGTTCGTGAACAAGGTTACTCTGACGTCAGTCGATCGTTCTGCGTGGCTGGGCCTGAAGGAGAAACGATCACAGGGGCCTAAGTTTTTACTCGGAGGAGCGGAGATAAGGAAACCGTTGAAGCGCTTCGAAGATCGCAACGTTCTTACGACGGCTCATGCTGATGGCACTATCCGCATCTGGGATGCTGGCATTGATGATGAGATCGAGAATGGGGACGTCGTTCAAGTGGACTTGGCCCGAGCTGTTGGGCGGGTTGGGAACGTAGAGGTGACCGAGATGTCTTTTGGAGGCTCAACGGGTGAGCTCTCAGTCGGTTTGCGGACCGGCGAGCTCGTCGTCTTTCGATGGGGAAACAACCAGAGCTTTGGTCGTGAAGAGCCCCCAGGTGCCAATGAAGGCCCTGGAACATTGACCAAGATCACTCACAGAGTCGACCCTGGTTTGAAGACAGGTATCCTTCCACTGACACTCCTAAACATGCAGCAAGGCCCAGTGACTGCCTTGAAGCACAGTCAAGTGGGCTTTGTGGCTGTTGGATTCGAAGGAGGCAGTCTAGCAATCCTGGATTTGCGCGGGCCCGCAATCATCCACACGGCTCACTTCTCGGAATTGTTCAAGGCGAACAAGCGAGGCAGTATCTTCAATAAGCGCAGCTCCGAGAGCCCTGCTCCTGAATGGCCTACCAGCATCGAGTTTGGTGTGCTGACTCTTGAGGGTGAAGGTGAGGATACTAAACTAAAGTGATGCGGATTTATACTAACAGCTCGCAGATTATTCAAGTATCTGCTGCTTTGTGGGTACCAACAGAGGTAACCTGGCCACCTTCAAAATCCTGCCCTCGGAGGGTGGACGGTACGTGGCTCAGTTTGTCGGCACAAGCTTGCTGGATGACAAGGTTATCAACATCATCCCCATCAATGCAGACGATGGCGGGCTTGCCTTGGCCACCCCCAATGCTGTTGGGGGCTTGAGAAACGGAGTGCGTGTGAACGGTGCCGTCGTCGCGGTGACTGTTTCCGGGTGCAGGATCTTCAAACCAGCAACTTCCAAGGGTGCCCATAGGTCCTGGGATGACTACCTTTGCGATTCCGCAGCGGTTGTCAAGACCGAGGCTCGCGGCTACAGTCTTGTCGGGCTTTTCGGAGACGGATACACGCGAGCATTCTCCATCCCTGGTCTGAAAGAGATTGGCGCCAGTCCAATCAATCAAATAGCTGATATGAGACGCCTGTCGGATGCCACGATCTCCTCCAATGGGACCGTCATGGTCTGGACCAGTCCTTCTGAAGTGGGCTTATTCAGTGTATGGGGAGGAGGACACGGACTGTACGCAGCACCAGCACCTATCATCTCAGATAAAGACGTGAGTACTAACAGACTATATAGACGCCAGTCCGAAGACCAGCTCTACAACCCGCAAGTCGTTATGCCCCCACGACCTACGATCACCAACATTCAGTGGATCTCAGGAACGCAATACGTTTCCCCAGCCGACATGGACATCCTCAGTTCGTTACACTCCCCTACTGGCCTACAATCAGCGGCTAACCTCTATAACAGTCGGCGGCCCCGATCGGCCACCATCCAAGCGTATGCAGGAGCAGATGCGGCTAGAGGAAGAGGAGCGCCGTAAAGCATTCCGCGAAGGCAGAACCCCAACGAACAAGTCGTCGAGTAGCCAGGAAGGGTACTTTTCCTACATGCAACGGCAAGTGCAGGAACGCACCGAGCGGCTCAACTTTGCAGGCGACAGCATGGATCGGCTGGAAGAGAGCAGCAGCAATTTTGCTCGCGATGTGAACAAGTTCGTCAGTAATCAGAAGAGAAAAGCGGTCCTTGGCGGTGAGTTTCCACCCACTCCTTTCAGATAGGGACTGAACTAATGTGACTATAGCACTCGGCTCGAAGTTCGGCTTCTAGATACACACCGCGGTGACATGAAGTAAAAGAAGAGTGCAGCAATTACAGCTGAGTACATTAGACTCATTATTATTCCTACCATACCATACCATACCCATGCTTTTGTTGGCGTTTTCGCGTGCTGTTTTTTTGTGTTGAATAAAATGCTTTGACCTAATTCTCGGATTCAATCGAGCTTGTTCGGATCTTCAATCAATTCAAGAAACGTAGACTTTCTGCAGAGATCAAACTTTTATCTTTCTGCATGGTAGAAGTATTATAAGACTTGGAAGTCAAATTCACCGCAACTAAACACCACTGGGAAGAACTCACCCATCCAATCATCATAATAAAGTCCTAGATAGATAGTCCTACGTGAACACCTCACCCCCCCCCCCCCCCCAATAAGCAAGAATAGATACACATCCATCATCAACCCTCTATTTCCACATAGAGAGCTATAGTAACACTCCACATATAACAGGCCACCATTCAAAGGTTAAAAAAAAGAGAGAAAGAAAACTTACGCATCAGCGCAAGGACTTCTTCCCCTACCCCCCTTACCAAACCAAGCAACAGAAAGCAGCCCATAGGTAGATAGATGAATACTTCTCTTTCCTTGCTTCACCATCCCCATCCTCACCTACTCCTTTTTGCGTAGATATCGGTCTTCACCGCAGCCTCCCCTGACCCTTCGCAGAACAGAATATGAATAGGGATATTGTGTTAATATTGTATTATATAGGATTAGATTAAGGATTGTCACGTTAGTTGATACTATAGAACTAATACCCACTTCACAAGCTCAATAACACATTTAGTATTACCCATTGTCAGCTTCAAGGGTGAATGTGGACCAGTATTACTGCGTACGGAGTAGTAATCGTGTGAAGTGGTGAAGTTACACAACAGAAAACGCGGGAATTAATATCATTCGAATATACAGTTATGTGTTGTAGATCAATGCCATTGTGTAAGCTAGAATACTTGTTTGGGTTTTGCCCTGTTGGGAATTTGCTTTTTGGCCTTGCGTTGGTTCTTCAGCTAACGTACTCGGTTAGGGATGACATGCAGTTGCCATGGTAGCTTGGGTCTTTTCAGATTGCCCTTGCATTTGATGCGGTGAGGAATGTGGAGGGGTAAGATAGATAGAGAGAGAGAGATGAGGAGTTGGAGTCAAGTATGTGCATTTTTTCGAATTATGTTTGTTTGGCTGGTCGGTTCTATGTCATAAGCTAAGTACTTGCAAAGATGTGAAGGTGGCGGGGGGATATGATAGATGAGAATGTTGTCATGAAACACGTTGCAACCCAATCGTAAAATCATTCGACGGAATAGAAATAAAGAAAGGTAGTATAACTTCGGGGCTCTTCATTTGCTTTAGTGCACCATCAACTCGGGCTGTTGTTGATGGGCCGCCGGGTTGTTGTTGCTGGCGCCTCCGGCCGATTCATCCTTCTGCTCGGAATCATCGCCCATCTCGACGTCCTCATCGCCGTCGTCGCCCTCTTCCTCGTCGAGTTCCTCCTCATCTTCGTCACTCTCATCTTCGATGTCCTCAGACTCGGCATCCGAGATATCTTCCTCCTCTTCTTCCTTGGTGGCAGGGCCCTCGGTTCCCTCCATCTCCTGATCTTCGGTCTTAGGCTCCAGCTCGTTGAGCTCCTTGAAGAGGGCTGCTTCAAGCTCTGCTTCCTCTGCACCGTAGGCGGCACTGTCATCTCCCTCCTGGTCGGCTTCGGGCTGATCTGGCGGGTATTCAGCGGGGGCAGATTCCTCCGAGTCCCTAGGCGGTAGTTATTAGTATCGTATGACAAGAAAAACAAATAGATGATACCTACCATTTGATGGCAAACCGGGTTACTCTGGGCTTCTCAGCAAGGATATTCCGACGAATGCGTTCGATGATCGGCCGAGCCGGCGGCTGCTCCATAAGCTCCTCGGAATCGTATTCGTTGTTTACATAGTAACCGACACGAACGAATTCTCTGCCGTCGTAGCTGCAAGTGAGGAGAATCACGGTAACTCCCAGGATTTCGGAAGTAGGAATGCGCTTGAGGTCTGGGGGGTCGGCCTCGAAGATGAACTTGTTGACACCAACGGGGATCGGTCCCACCAGCAGGGAGTCGAGTTCCTGGTCATACTCGGAGCTAGAGAAGCAGGTCGTTAGCAGGTAAGAGGACTTTATCTCGCTGAAGATCCAACTTACGATGTCGCCGAACCGACGTAGGTGAGCTTCCACTCCAGATCTGGAAACTCGTTAGTGGCGGCCAATTCACGGGAGCGGGGTACACAGCGTACCTTTCTGCAGCTGTTCAAGACATTCGAAAGTGATCTCAAATTGATAGGGGTCGAGGAAAGAGGCAGGATTATTGACGATTTTCACGCCAAGAAGAGAAACGACCGACATCGCGATGGAGGGGCGGTAGTGGAGCGAATTGCTTTATTGAGTAATATGGAGAGAGGGGTGTGAAAAGGGTGGTTTAGTGAGCGAGAAGAAATAGACGTGGAGAAGTGTGATGGAGAGAGGAGTGAGACGAAGAGGTTGCGGAGATATATAAGAGGTATGAAAAGGGAGGAGGGAGGAGACAAGAGAGAAAAGAAGAGCAGACGATCTCTTTGGCAACTGAATGAATGGGGATGCAGCGGCCAGCAGTAATTAAACATGCGGCAGGAAGATCGACGACGCGCCGCGTGTTTCTGCGCCCAAGTTCGCGCCCACCGCCTAGATCACGTGGGCGAACACCGGTCGGGCGAAGCAAAGAAAGAAAGAAGCTCTCGAGCGGATGAACTCCATCTTGTCGTCAGTGTCGCTGATCCACCAGCGGCCTCTCGTGTCTATCGCCCGCTCCTATCTTGACGCAGATTCTGTCTCTCCCCTGAACCTTCCCCTCCCTCCTCGTTCATCCCCAGCACCTAACCGCGCGCTTCTTCTCCCATCGTCGTGGGTCTTTCCCCTCTCATGAGTGAATGAATGATTCATCGCTCATTCTGCTGTCCGCCCCCATTCAAGACTTCAATCAGCTAATCAAACTCAATCAGGTTCCTTCGTTGCTTCCCTCCCTCCTCAACTACCAACACTCCTCCTCCCTTAACATATATCCCATAATACCTTTGTCGCATTCAATCACACCCCGTCGGTCATGGCTGAAGATGATGCTGAAAAGGCCTTTTTCCAGGCTCAGGCTATGAATGCGGACTCTGGAGACTATAAGACAGTGGAAGAGCAGGGTGCAGATAGTTCAGATTCAGATGACTATGATCCTTCCAAATCACTGCCAGATCAGTATTCTGTTTCCTTGACAGACTCCAACCAACAGGACAATGTGCCTGATCATGATGCTTCTCCTTCCAATTCCAATCCCCCCGAACAAACTACTACTACTACCACAACCACCTCTACTTCCCTGCCTGTTCCCCCTGAATCAGACCCTAGTCAGCTAGCTGGCAATGCCTTCCCTTCTGAGACACCTTCACGAGCTGAGTCCCAGACGTCAGCATCGGGCCTCGCCACTGGGGCCTCGGTTCCGCCCAAGACCAGGACAATTGGGGGCTTTGTGGTCGAGGATGAGGATGAGGATGATGCGGGTGAGGCAGATTATGAGCCACCAGCTGTACTAGGTGTCGAAGACATGAATACTATACCTTCGCAACCCATTTCAGGAAATGCAAATGAAGCTACTTCTACCCCTGATGTATCATTGGATGAAGCTGCGCAGGTGTCTGCCAGCACGAAGAATGCCCCTAATAGTTCTTTCCCTGCTGCTTCTAAAAATGATGTGTCAGTGGCTTCGGGCCAGGAGCTGTACAGCGCAAGTGTCGCCCCGTCGGAGCAGGCGCAGGATGGGACCTCTGTGACCCCCGAATCGCCCTCGACCGCCAAGGGTCGCTTGCCTCACGACCGGGTTGGCATCCTGGAAGACCGCATCCAAGAAGACCCCCGTGGTGATATTCCCGCCTGGCTGGAACTGATTAACGAACATAGGAGTCGCAATAGAATTGATAACGCACGCGACGTATATGAGCGCTTTCTGAAGGTTTTCCCTTTTTCTGTAAGTGGCCTCTACTGTATTTCTTGGGAGGCGATCAGATCGACTTACGGTTTCAGGCTGAGCAATGGGTGGCTTACGCGACAATGGAGTCCGAACTGAATGAACTCTTCCGTCTGGAGCAAATATTCAACCGGACTCTGCTGACGATTGCGGACGTGCAACTCTGGACCGTGTACCTAGACTACGTTCGTCGCCGGAATCCCCTCACCACCGACACAAACGGTCAAGCGAGACGAATCATTTCATCGGCCTATGAACTGGCGCTGCAGCACATCGGTATCGACAAGGATTCGGGGTCGATCTGGTCCGACTACGTCCAATTCATCCGCTCTGGCCCAGGAAACGTTGGGGGCTCTGGATGGCAGGACCAACAAAAGATGGACCTGCTTCGGAAGGCCTATCAACGGGCCATTGGGGTACCCACGCAGGCTGTCAATACTCTCTGGAAAGAGTATGACCAGTTTGAGATGGGCCTGAACAAGCTGACAGTAAGAATCTAACAAATTGTTCCTTGGAATTTTTACTCTAATCATAACTCTTCTTCAAACAGGGCCGCAAGTTTCTACAGGAGCAGTCTCCGGCGTATATGACCGCCCGCAGCTCCTTCACTGAATTGCAGAACATCACTAGGGATCTCAATCGGACAACGCTGCCGAGGTTACCTCCCGTTCCAGGTTCGGACGGCGATATCGAGTTCCTGCAACAGGTCGAGATCTGGAAGCGCTGGATCAGTTGGGAGAAGGGCGACCCGCTTGTCTTGAAGGAGGAAGACATGAGCGTTTTCCGGACGCGTGTGGTCTATGTCTACAAGCAAGCACTCATGGCATTGAGGTTTCTGCCCGAGTTGTGGTTTGAAGCTGCTGAGTTCTGCTTCCACAACGACATGGAGACCGAAGGGAATGAGTTCTTGAAGCACGGAATCGACGGCAATCCAGAAAGCTGCTTGCTTGCATTCAAGCGTGCGGACTGGCTGGAAATTAACTCTGATTCGGAGCAGGACCCCGTCAAGCGTGGCGCTAAAGTCAGAGAACCCTACGACCGACTCTTGGATTCACTCTACGATTTGATCGCCAAAGCCCGGACTCGGGAGCAGCAAGATGTTGCTCATCTCGAAGAGACTTTCGCAAAGATGAATCCCGAGAAACAACCGACAAAGAACGAGGACGACGATGACGATCAGAGTGAGGCGAAGGCGAGAGAGTCCGTCAAGAACGCACAGATTGACGCGGTCCGACAAGCACATGCCATACAGATTGGTATTCTTTCCAAGACGATATCCTTTGCCTGGATAGCTCTTATGCGTGCCATGCGCCGCATCCAAGGTAAAGGCAAGCCTGGGGAGATGCCCGGCTCGAGACAGATTTTTGCGGATGCGCGCAAGCGGGGTCGCATTACCAGTGATGTCTACATTGCCAGTGCTCTCATTGAGTACCATTGCTACAAAGACCCCGCTGCGACGAAGATCTTCGAGCGTGGTGCGAAGCTGTTCCCTGAGGACGAAAACTTTGCGCTGGAATACTTGAAGCATCTCATCGACATTAACGACGTTATCAGTAAGTTCATGTTGATGGCTAAAATTCTACGGTTCTCATACTGACAGACTCCAGATGCACGAGCTGTATTCGAGATGACGGTCAGGAAGCTTGCTTCTAATCCCGAGAACGTCCAGAAGACGAAGCCTATCTTTGCCTTCCTCCACGAATACGAGTCGCGGTACGGTGACCTTGTCCAAGTGATCAATCTTGAAAACCGCATGCGCGAATTGTTCCCAGAGGATCCCACTCTGGAGCAATTTGCACACCGATACTCGACCCCTGGCTTCGATCCTACCGCTGTGCGACCCATCATCTCTCCCTCTCAGACACGGCCGAAGATGGCATACCCGGCCGAGCAAGCCATGTCCCGTCATGCCACGCCTACTGCGCGGTATCAGGACGCGTCTGCGACAGACTCGCCCAAACGCCAGCTAGATGACTTCGATGACGACATGGCTCGGCCGCGCAAGTTCGTGCGTGCCGAGTCGCCCCTCAAGACGACGCAGCGACGCCAGCTGGACCAGAAGCGCACACAACAGACCATGGGCGGGCCGTCCGGAAGCCAGTTCCGGTCGCAAGGATCACCGGCACCTCTGCCGCGCGACATTGTTTACCTTCTCAGCATCATACCTTCTGCCTCAGCATACAACGCGGGGAAGTTCTCTCCGGAAAGGATGGTCGATCTGATTCGGAGGATCGATATGCCCAGTTCGATCTCCCAGATCCCGCTTCCACGGGGACTGGGCGCTGGACAGACACCACAGTCATTTCCAGGTATGTACAGCAAAGCTACATAATTAGTTGGGCAGGTGACTGATTCTAGGGCAGGCATCTACCGTTCATGATCTGTCAATGATATAGACTCTCCGTCATGCAGCTCTTTAAGCGCAAATAGTCATGTTAACCTGGCGCTGTATCTGTTATTATTTGTTTTTCTCCGCCGGTTTCGACCGCCGGTACCACCGCGGCGTGGTACTGGAGTGTATAGTTGTTGGATGTCGCTTGCATTTGATGAACCGGCGTTTTACCTTGGGTTACAATCACGGATGAGTTTGGGCAGCTGGGCCTTGTGTGAACCATCATTATTCGAATTTGGGAGGGATTTGTACAGGTTTAGTGCCATTTTCACATGGCATGAGTTGCAGTCGACAGTTCCTTTGACGTATAATTCCAGCAGGATGAATGCAGCATTATATTGTCCACCAATGTATCCTTGCGCAGATAATATCTTTCGAAGTAAATAACCCTGTAGTCGAAGCATTCTGATTGGTCCGATCTTAAATCCAGTCTATCCCCAATAAAGTTAGCGTAAGTCCGTCACCGCTCAGCGCGGACTTCTTTTTCTGCCGCGAAATTTGGAAGAAAATCGAAGCGCATCAGATCTTCATCCAGTTTCCACCCCAATCATGGCGCCCTCCAGCTCTCCAGAACCTGTTGTGGACGAATCCCACGAGTCCTCCGACTCGGAGGTCGAGCAGACCGATCTGCAATCCCGCGCCCCCAAGAGAAGACGTCTCTCGGAGTCTTCCACCGACTCCTACGTTGCTCCGGCGCCGCTCCCCACACTCTCCCGTATCAAGAAGAAGGGCGCAGATGAAGAGAAGAAGCCCGCCACATCGGATAAAGACGAGCCTGTCCTGATCAAGGATGCTCTGGAGATTGGTCTCAACGATGCACAGAACTCATTCGCCTCTCTCAACGTGGCGCCGTGGTTGATCGGCTCCTTAACCACCATGGCCGTTCGCAAACCAACCGCCATTCAAAAAGCGTGTATTCCTGAGATCCTAAACGGCCGGGACTGCATTGGTGGAAGCCGGACTGGTTCCGGTAAGACCATTGCCTTCTCAGTGCCCATGCTGCAGAAATGGGCGGAGGATCCATTCGGTATCTTCGGCCTTGTCCTCACTCCAACTCGGTAAGAACCTATCCCCCACTCCCAATGCCCATCATTCATCATCTAATCCGATGTGCCTAGTGAACTCGCCCTCCAAATCTACGAACAAATCAAAGCCATCTCCGCCCCTCAAAGCATGAAACCCCTCCTCATCACCGGCGGCACCGACATGCGCCCACAAGCCGTGGCCCTCGCACAACGCCCACACGTCGTGATCGCCACGCCCGGCCGTCTCGCCGACCACATCAACACCTCCGGCTCCGACACCATCCGCGGCCTGAAGCGCGTCCGCATGGTCGTTCTCGACGAAGCAGACCGGCTCCTCGCCCCAGGACACGGCAGCATGCTCCCGGACGTGGAAACCTGCCTCTCGGCTCTCCCGCCCTCCAGCGAGCGCCAAACCCTCCTCTTCACAGCAACCCTAACACCGGAAGTGCGCGCGCTGAAATCCATGCCCCGGCCGTCCACCAAACCCCCCATCTTCGTCACCGAAATCTCCACCGAAAACAACGCTTCCATCCCCCCGACCCTCAAGCAAACCTACCTTAAAGTCCCCATGACCCACCGCGAAGCCTTCCTCCACGTCCTCCTCTCCACGGAAGCGAACGCCTCCAAACCAGCCATCATTTTCTGCAACCACACCAAGACGGCGGACTTGCTGGAGCGCATGCTCCGCAGGCTGTCTCACCGCGTTACATCCCTGCATAGTCTGCTGCCGCAGTCGGAGCGCAATGCCAATCTGGCGAGGTTTAGAGCGTCCGCGGCGAGGTTGCTCGTTGCGACGGATGTGGCGTCCCGTGGTTTGGATATTCCGTCGGTGGAGTTGGTGGTCAATTTCGATGTGCCCAGGAATCCGGATGATTATGTGCATCGGGTTGGTCGAACGGCGCGTGCAGGGAGAAAGGGTGAGTCGGTCACGCTTGTTGGGCAACGGGATGTGAGTCTGGTGTTGGCGATTGAGGAGAGGGTGGGTAGGCAGATGGAGGAGTGGAGTGAGGAGGGTGTTAGTGTTGAAGGTAGGGTTGTTAGGACGGGTGTATTGAAGGAGGTCGGTGAGGCCAAGAGAGAGGCTGCGGGTGAGATTGAGGAGGGGAGAGATGTGTTGGGAAGGAAGAGGAATAAGTTGAAGAAGGTGCGGTAGTTTTAAGTTACTTACTACTATGCACATAGAGTTGTTTGTATATAATGTCGTTTAACTTAGCAATGGCATGTAGATTTGACTTTCATTCCAATGTTGGTATCATATCATTGACTTTCCACTTGAACCCATTGCTGGTGCGATAGGTCCTAAGTAGTCACGTATGTAACGTCTGTCTATCTATCTATGTGTATGTCTTCCACCATCCCATCCACGGCACATACATGCACCCCAGCAATCCCATACTAATACACGCTTCCCCAAACCAAAATGACAGGAAAGCCACCAAGCAAGCAAGCAAGCACAAACTCCACACGAATCCAATTTTGACCAACGAACCCAACCCCAACTCCAATACCATCTATAACCAAAGTCCAACCAAAAACAAGTAAAACAGCTCACGCGACCCCAGCAGTTCCACTAACAACACCCTCTCCCGTTCCCATTAACTTCAACAATCCATCCACTGCATCCCCCTTTTGCGATAACCGGCGCTGTCTCTCTTGTGGCCCTTCTTCTTCTTCTCCACTGCTAGTTTCTGTATTTCTACGCCTCGATACCGTCGCCGGAGGACTACTCAATTGCATTGGGGAGCCGAGAGTATTTGTTCTGCGGTGGGTGTGGGTATGAAGTGTTGTTGATTTCTGGGTGGGTGTCTTCATGGGGTCATCGTCATCATCGCGTTCTTCTCTTTGTGCGGGTGTCTGTGTTTCTTGTTCCGGTTCCTTCTGTGTTGCGATCGTTCCGGTTGATAGGGGTGGGGAGGAGAGGCCGGACGCGTTCTGGGTCTCGGTTTCATGCAGCGGGAGGTGTGTGGTGGGTTGGTAAGGGCGCGGGGTGGTCTGGTTCTGGTTTTGGGAGGAAGATGATGTAGAAGAGGAGTTCGGCGTAGTCATGATTCGCTGTTCTTGGGGGAGAGATAGACGAGGGTATTTGCGACTGTGGGCTTCTAGGTCGGAGAGACGGCGATCGAGTTGGGGGTCGTGGATGTGACGCATAGCTGTTTGAAGGCGCGTGCGGAGGAGGGTTGCTTTCTTGGGGATTTTTTAGTTTCTTTGTCAATAGGAATAGAGATGTTAGATACATACTTCTTGAATGAAGCGCTTGCGGGTTGCTGGGTCTTCGGGGATGAGGGGTGTTGACGTTGTTGTTGATGATGTTTGGTCGGGGTGGGTATCTTCTTGTGGTTGGTGTTGTTGTGATTCTAGAAGCTGTGTTGGTGTCTCAGGCGTCGCGTGTGGCTGGATCGGCTTTTGTTAGAGTCAATGGACGATTTGACGCATTTTTTGCTGTGTGTGTGTGGAATTGTTGTGGTACATACCTGAGGGTCCGGCTGAACGTCATGCTGCACGTTCGGAGATGCTTCTGGCCGCGACTGGGGCTGCGCGCTGGCATGGCTGATCTGGGGTTCGCTGGTGCTATCCACCTGATCGATAGAGCGTTTCTGGCCAGCAAAGAGAGGCGAAGGAAGGAGCTTCTTAGGAGAGGAGGAGGTCTCAAGGAGAGGGCGTTGTTTGAGGGGCGAGACAGAAACGTGCCGATGGTGGGCGGGTGACAGGCACGCGTTGGCGTGCTTCTCGCCGAGGACTCGCCTACCGTCTTTGACGGGGCTGGGGTGTGATGCAGACATGGTAGAGTGCATTTGAGGGTGTGACGTGCCCCGGAGAATAGGAGCTTTAGAAAAGGGTGGTGTCGTGGTGTAGGTAAAGTAAGAGAGAGTGTTGGGGGGGAAGTTTAGGGTGAGAGGGTCTAGTAGAAATGGTAGTAAAGTACTAGTAGTACCAAGTCACGATGCCCACACACGCGCACACACGTCTTCCGGGGTGGAGATCACGAGCTGGTGCAATTGGGTCCGAAAGGTTAAGAGAAAGGAAGCAAGGGAGAAAACCAAGGTCACGGTCTGGGTCAGAAGACTCAATGGCAGCGAGTTGGGGAGAAAGATGGGGGAAGACGAGGCGCGTGGTCATCCGCGTCGAGGGTTCGGTGGTTCCCCTTGCGGTGAAACTAAGCAACGTCCAGCCTCATAGCGTGTCTTCCCTTCCACGCGTCGGCCGCTTTCAACATCCACTTTTACGGCGTCGTGGTTTCTCCGGGAAAGAAGATGTGGTAACGCTCTTCACTGAACATTCGCCAATGGGTGGTTTTATTACTGGGATATTGGTGTTGCCAGAAGCTATCTTTCTACACGTGTAATCCAGGTGTTTCTGTCACTCGGGTTCCACTTTATCACGATCTAGATGAGATGCAAGCAAAAGCACCCACATTCCTGAAGCTGTGAAAATGACTGGCTGCTGCACGGGGCTCCATCTTTGCTCTCCAGCAATAGCAACGGGGCTTTATTATGTCCCAGTGGTAGAACGTTTGTCTGCCTCAAAATTTCACTGACATGCTGTGGTTTGGCTGTTGCCCTTTAACCTTGTACCACATGTCTTCTTGGATTTCAAAATTCCGCAACTAGTTTATAAGCGAGAATTGGCGGACCCATGATATACAGCCAGAGGGTTCTAGTCATTGTCATTCTCATAAATATCAGTGAACCTCGTAGTCAGGGACAATGCTGGCGTTGGTCCAAACAAAGCTATGACGCGTGCGCGGGGGGGAGCCAATGCTTGTGTTGCTGAAGATGGATACTTTAGATTGTCAGATATAATAGTATCCTGAGCCCAGTAAGCAACTTCAAGTAGCCAAGTGATCAGTAATGCTGCGGAAATGGAAAAGAAAACAGAAAAAGAAAATAGTGTCACTCATGTTCTGTTGTAGAAGCCATGCATCCAAACCTCATCGGAGACATATTTCGTGGCGGTCAGATCGGGATTAGGTATGACAGCGGCTCGACGAAACCTTTGAGTAAACCCCACCAAAAGCAGTTAATGTTAAAGATTCAGTGAGACCTCTAATATTGGGCAATACCTTTGTATAATCGTCAGAGCAGCGTGTTCGTCTCTAAGCACAACTTCAACTCAGATGTATTGATTACCGTTTGTAGTTAGTGACATGCATTTGCGGGGTAGTTGGTCCAGATGAGGCTAGGCCCTTACTCTTTTGGGGCGGGGATAACCAAAGTGGGACAGAAATGCAGTACACGACAGTCGTTGATTGGTCGTTAATATGCACCCTCGATTCAGCACATGTGAATGGGGCTTTCAGTGATACAAAGTAATAGTACTTACGGTTGTGCAACTCTAGTTTTCCATTATCTTATCTAATTTGAGATGGTTTATAGTAACTAGTCAGGTGTAAGATCATCTGTTTGCTAATCTAGGGAGCTAAGGGGAGCGGGCCCTAACTCTTGACATCCATCCGGTTCATATCATTACTACTCATAACGTGTACGTCTATGCCCGAGTCAAAGAGACTAAATAGGCATTAAGGATCTTCAATCAGTAGCAGGAATAGTTAGCTACCTAGTCATGAAACAGCTCATGTTATAGTCGACATGTCCACCAAGCCATGGTTTCAGCGCATCTCCCTGTGTAATGCATGTCTACTAATTGTGGACGAAAGTATTCGGTGTCATGCCTCCTCAACGAGTACAATAGAGGGGCTTTCACGCCTTTCAGTATATAAAACGCTGTTCTGAGATACTGATGGATGTCCTACAGGTATAGTAGACAGTATTCTGACAATCTGGAATATACCTATCTTACTAACATGAAGCTACAGTATATCATAACAAAAGGATAGTAGAAGTGTTTGAAATATACTCCATGCCTATAAATGGGAATTTGTAAGATATTTGTATCGACGTATGCTCTCTTTCAGTTCTAAGGCAGGTTGTAACTACTTGTACTGGCATAGAAACACTATCACAGGGTAACATGATTTTATTACAAACCTAGCTTTTCTTTCTTTTTGTTCGACATTCTGGAATGTACAAATGTGACTTGGACGGCAATATCATTGAATGAATATGACATAAGAGGCTCCTGCATACGCAAGTTACCAAGCAGTAACAACCGTGGGATCACAGTGTATGTAACCTTAAGTTGAGCTCACTTTCTCTATTATTAGCTGAGTCGCGCTCCCAGGAAAACAAACTTCCCAGATACCATATTGATACTCTTATAGGCCAAGCGCTGGGCTACTAAGAATGCAATCATAAAGTCATCTCTGGTGCCTGGCAGATTAGCTTATCGTCCCGATGCGGGAATCCCCAGCTTTCCCCGCATTTTGGCTCTTGGAGAGTCTGTCTTTGCCATTGAGTCCCCATACGTCGTACAAATTACTATAATCGATTCATATCATCTTGAGCCATCCTCTAAGAAGCCTGATAGTGGCTCGGACAGTGCAATATTCGTTCGCTGTCCCGACCGTGTCGATCGTTGCCCTGCCATGGAATGATTGCATCATCAGGTGCTTACTGTTCAGCTGTTTACCATCCCCCGACCTCCACCTCCGCTCTTCTTCCAACTTCATCCATCAGTGCTGCTTGATGGACAGCTTCCCCCATCCTATCCATCATCCCCTGTTCTTTGGCTGATATCTTTATTCATCACCTGTCGGTTGATTGCTCTGAATCAACCACAATGCGCCCATCCCTTGCGGTGCTGGCAGCCGCCCTTCAGGCGACCGTCGGCATTGCGTCCAGCTTGACGCCGCCTGTTCTGCCTCTGATCGTGCGGAACCCCTACCTAAGCACATGGCTCGGAAATGCCAGAGATGAACCCTGGACCAAATGGCCCATGTTCTACACTGGCGAGGAGGTGGGCCTCTCTCTGATGGCTCATGTTCCGAGCACAGGCACCGTGTATCCGTTGTTGGGCAAGCCTCACGAATCCCTGTCTGGGTAGGCACAGCATCATCCCATCTGCTTTCATCCAACTGATAGACGCTGCTAGGACACAGATCGATTTCCCGACATACCTTGGAGCCAACTACGACGCATCTACCACCAATCTGACCTACCGCGTTGATCCTTCCACCTCTGCCTCCCATCCCCTGGAGATCACCGTCTCTTTCTTGTCTCCCATCACTCCTACATCGACTCTGCGGCAGTCGATTCCCGCATCATATGTCACAGTACATGTTCATGGTGAAGTAAGCGTAAATGTCTATATGGACATCAACGGAGGCTGGGTGAGCGGTGACACCCGGAGTCACATCTCTTGGCAGTATGACGCGTTCGATGCGAAAGACAACAAACCAGCTCTGCGGAGGTGGAGATTTCAGAGACAGTCGGAGCTGCTGTTCTCGGAAATCCGCGATCGTGCCGAATGGGGCACTCTTCACTTCACCGCGCCCGCCGTATGTAAACTGGAGAGTAGTGTCACTCTGCTCGTTGCTGACCCAAGCATCTAGGATGTCCAATTTCAGTCTGGCGAGGCGTCGGCCGTAAGGAAAACCTTCTTGACCCAAGGAGTCCTCGACAACGTCAACGATGAAGTCTTCCGTGCCATTGGAGACCGAGAGCCGGTCTTTGCATTCTCCAAGTCATTCGTCCTCAACCGGAAATCTGGGCCGACCAGCGCCAGCGTAACCTTTAGTATTGCCTTGATCCAAGATCCTGTTGTCCAATATGCCTCTGCACGTGGTTTGACTCTGATGCGACCTCTGTGGGAGTCATGGTTCCCTAGTGTTGACGCGCTCCTGAACTTCCACTACCACGACTTCTCCCAGGCGAGTGCGTTGGCCTCCAACTACTCGGAGCAGTTAGCCAAGGATGCCTATCAGTCGGGGGCTCACGACTACGTTGACATTGTCGCACTCTCTGCTCGACAGGTCATGGGGGCAACTACCTTCTCTGGAACGCCTGAAGATCCGATCTTGTTTCTGAAAGAGATCTCATCCAATGGAAACTTCCAGACAATTGATGTCATCTTCCCTGCATTTCCGTTTTTCTTGTATACTAACCCGCGGTGGTTGGCCTACCTTCTGGAGCCGTTGATCGAGCACATGTTGAGTGGACAATACCCAAACACTTACGCCATGCATGATTTGGGAACTCATTTCCCGAATGCCACTGGGCATCCGGATGGAAACGATGAGTACATGCCGGTGGAGGAATGCGGTAACATCCTCATCATGGGTTTGGCTATCGTGAACTCGCTGCGTTATTCGGAAGATTCTGCCGCGTCTTCCATCTGGTCGACACAAGGCGAAAGCCCTGTACTTTCGGACGATCATCCCGGGTACTTTCCTCTGGTAAACCTTCAAGCACATGGAGGTATCGATAAGCAGGATGGAAGATGGGGTGGTGGTATACAGGGCCAACGTGAGGCAGAGAGATGGCTTCAGCGCAGTTACCGTCTCTGGAAACAGTGGACTGGCTACTTGGTGGAATTTTCGCTGGAGCCAGAGAATCAGCGTAAGGTGTTCACCTAAGTGGATCTCATGACAGTAGCTCACTCTCAAATAGTTTCGACAGACGATTTTGCCGGCTGGCTTGCGCTTCAAACGAACTTGGCGCTCAAAGGTATCGTCGGCATCAATGCCATGAGCAAGCTAGCTGAGGTGGTTGGCAATGATGAAGACGCCTCATACTACAAGGTTAGTTGTGCAGTCATACACGCAGGAAAATCTTCTCACCATCTATATAGGACATCGCAGATACCTACATCGCCAAGTGGGAGGAGTTGGGCATGTCTCGAGATCAAACACACGCGAAGCTCGCTTACGACTGGTACGGATCGTGGACGACCATCTACAATTTGTACGCCGATGCACTGCTATGCTTCCATCTGGAGGGCAGCGATACCTCTCCACACGCAACCTCCGGCTCCAAACAGAGACCCCTCCATCCCCATCCCCCTCACCCGCACAAGACTGGCTTCGTGCCCCGCCATATCTATCAGAGACAGTCTATTTGGTACCACAACGTGCGTCAAAAGTATGGCCTCCCACTTGACAGCCGGCACTTGTATACCAAGACCGACTGGGAGTTCTTCTCCATGGCCGTTGCCAGCGAGAACGTCCGCAGCGAGGTTCTGGAATCCGTCGCCAAATGGGTCAATGAGACGGTCACCGACCTTCCGTTCACCGATCTCCACAACACGGAGGGTAAGGGCGAGTTCCCCGGGCCGAACTTCTACGCTCGACCGGTGATCGGCGGCCACTTCGCGTTCCTGGCCCTTCAGCGCGCGTGTGGGGGCCGGGCGATGGAGGGGCTAGCCTATCTAGACGAGGGGAACAACGTGTTCTCGACCAGTACGCTGGCGGACTGGAAGAAGGCCGCAGCTAAAGCTGTCGAAGAGTTCCAGACATCGTCTGAGCCAGAGGAATCTACTGGCGAAGAGTTCGGCTATGGATCTGAGAGTCTGGAACTCTGAGCGTGAAAACCTATATATAGCAATATTTGGGTCTGATGAACAACAAGTACTTCAAGGATTAGCAAGCTTTTGACTGAATACTTTTGGTTACATACTTTGAGAAACTGAAGAAGTTGTGAGAAATTAATTGGAAAACGGCCTCCTTCCTAAATTACTCAGTATACAATTACTTAGTGGGGGTAAAGACCCTATCAATCTAAAGTCACACTACTACCAACCGTGCCACCCAATTACAATAGTAAGTAAATTAAATTAATTTAGGTAAAACAGAAGCTTTATAGCAACAAAGTAGATAGCCCTACCCAGTCCAACAGTCTAATAAATAATTCCCGAGCCTGTGGTACTGTCCTTCCATAATATTTTAGTTATAGTATCAGATCTCCCACAATATAGTTAGTTACTATATTCATGCCATTCCAATCCAATGAATCCCAAGAAGACATGACTCAAGTGTAATCCACTACCTACTTAGAATACTACTACTACTACTCATACATCATGATATGTGAATACTAGTAGTTCCAGGGTCCAAGAATCACCGTTTACTACTACCTAATCAACTATCGAAATAGATTATGTTACTACTTACCAAAGGTGGTATGGCAGCAGAGCATAATGACGCTCCGAGTCAAAAGTCACTTTCCTTTCATATGACCTTGAACATGGACATGAACATTAAAAGCGCAAAAGATTATTACATGGGGTGGTATTCCATCCAGATTTCCTATGGAATTGTTTTTAATGAGAATGGACAAAGGGGGCACAAGTACAAAAAAGGATAAAGGTGATTAGGTGAAGAGAGAAAGAGGAAAGAATTATTTCATCATTCCATAAGAAGAGAAGACGACTGTACGTTGAAACTTTGCATTGAGGAAAGTAAATATATGTGGAAAAGGGCCCATAGCCATAGATAGATAGATAAAAAGAGGCATATTGCACAGATGAACCTTTGGATTTTTTTGATCTTTTTTCTTCTGTTCCATTGCTTATGTTCGAAATTTCACCCTTTCCCTTTTTTGTCTGTTTCCCCTTTTTTGTTTTGTCACATTTGAGATTCAGTTCATACACACATGCAAGCAGGCACACACACGCACACATAGACACACTCTTTTCTTTCTCTCTCTCATGCACACACACAAAACTTTCATTTTCGTTCTCATCTCATTTGGATCCCTGGATTTCGACTACCTAATTTGCTAGCGAGAAAAAAAGGGGCGTTGGGGAGGGAGGGTTTATTGGTAGTGAGGATCATGCGTAGAAAGAAAAAGAAAAAAGATGTGAGGGGGAAGCATGGGCATGCATGCATGGATGCTAGCCTATAAATGCCAGTTTATGAGGGGGAAAAAACTGCATTTATTTGCCGCCAAGGCTGGGGAAGTTCTTCTCGTCAACGGCGACAGCGGGAGTAGCAGCAGCAGCGGCAGCGGGGCGCTCGGAACGGGGACCGTTGCCACGGCCGCCACGAGCACCGCGAGCACCACGGCCACCAGTGCGGGGAGCCTCAACGAAGCGCATGTCGACCTCAAGGAAGTTCTTCTCCTTGCGCTGCTTCTCGCGCTTGGACTTGTCCTCCTTGCCCTTGATGTAGGCATCCTCCTCCTCGGAACGCTTGAGCTCCTTGGCGGCGGCCCACTTCTTGTCGAGCTTGGTGCCCTCGTTGGGAGCACGGACGGGCTTGGCGCTCAGGTCACCCTGGGCAGCCTTCTCGGCAAGGTAGTCGGCGTAGGACTTGGACTTGTCGGCGGCCTCCTCGGGCCTCTCCTCGCCGGGGGTCTGGGGCTCGGTCTCATCGGTCTGAGCAATGTTCTCGCCGGCCTTCTCATCGTCCCAGGTCTTCTCGCCGCTCTGGTTACCCCAGCCCTGGTTCACCTGCTTGCGGGTGTCGCTATCCAGTGAATATGTCAGTTTCGATTGAATCCCATGTCTCCTTTTTTTTTTTCCCGTCTCCATAGAGAACAAGACGATGAAGAAGAGGCTTACGTCTGGCCGGTGCGGGACTGGCGGTCGTGGCGGACACGCTCACCACGGTCCTCACGGGCGCGGAATCCGCGCCGTTGGGCGTCCTTCTCATCGGTGGGCTTCTCACGGTTGTTGTTTCTGCCGGCGTTGCGGTCACGGAAAGCTGAACGCGATCGGAATTAGTCGGAACGTACTTGCCAAAGAGTCGGAACTCAACGTAGGTGGGAATACATACCGGCCTCGTTGCCAGTGGCGCGGCCACCACGGCGAGAGTTGTTGTTGTTCTCACGGGGCTGGGAAGGGGCCTCCTTGGGAGCGTCCCGCTTGCCAACACGGGGAGCCGGCCTGTCTACGGCTTTCGTAGGGGGCTCGGGGGCTCTGTTGGGGCCGAGTTCAGGGTCATTGCCTGTAGTTGCGCAGCGCGAGCAACAGCACGCTTGAGGTTAGAAAATGATGTAATCCCTTCACGAATTCGAAGTGTAGATGGATCGACGACATGCGAAGAGAGAGACCAAGGCAAAGTCAAACACGACAGGTAGTGCAAAGTGCAGGATAGAACTCAGGTATGGTAGGTAGGTAGGTAGGCAAGGGAAGGGCGAGAATTACCAAGAAGCTCGTAGAGGTTCTGTTATAGTAGATGATATGTTAGCCTTCGCATTTCCAGATGTTTAATGCTGCCGCTTTCTCTCTCTCTCTCGTCTCGTCTGTGGTGGTGATGGGGCGAGTGGTGAGGAGCAGGATGGATTTGTGCAATATTCCTTGCCGTCGCCCAAACCCCGCTCGTTGCAATGCAACTGCGCTCCCAACCCAATCCCAGCACCCTTCCATCAATCCAGCCGTAGAATATTCCTTCCCTCAAATCGCGGATTTCCATCACCCTCGCACAGCAACAGACGGAGAGAAAACGAGGGCCATTCTCTTTCAAAGCAACGCACCTTGGACCGGATCTCCGCCATGACGCCTGGTTTTATGCGGGGCCTTCCGGGGAAGGCTCTCTCTCTTATCGCAACAATTCGGTCCGACGGAGCGGGCGGGGAGAGTCGACACAGGCAGAAACCTCGACGACGAACGGTAGCTGACCTCTCCTTTGTTTAGGGGGATGGGGATAGGATGGTGGTTGGAGTGAAGGGGGTTGACTGGACGGTGGATGGAGGCGACGTTTGTGGTTGCACTCGCCCGATCCGGTAAGGTGCGAATTGCTGCTAAGCGAATCCGGGAATGCGGCCTGTGATTGGTTTACAGCAGCTAGGGCTTAGGGTAAAACACCAGCGGATGACGCTGAGATGATGCTCTGCATCGCTGCCTTCAGTTGGGCTTACGCTCTACAGTATGTAGAATGGACGGTTGTTGCTTTTTCTTTCGCTCTCCCCCTACAGCATTCTGGGGGTGATCTGTAGATCACTGCCATCCCCAATTCCCATTCCCCTCTTTTGTCATACGTCACTACTCATTTCTCTCCTCTTCCTCTCTCGCTCTCTCGCCCCCAGGCCGTTTGTAAGCTCTCCCCCCAATTGCCGAGCTCCGTAGCTGGTCACCTGCCACTCCAGGTACTTCCCAAATCGAGTAGATACCTCCCCCATAGCTTTCAGAGCTCTCCCTGGAGGGAAACTATACACACACTCTATGACAAAAGTAGCAACAAAAGGAACCGGGAAGTACAGATAGAAGCTGAGAAGAAATTGAATGATTCATAAAAATGGAATAGAATGCAATGCCGCAGGGATGCAACATAACCCAGATCAGCAAGAAATACATATGCAAGCCACCGTTTCACTGCAGCCCAAATCATCACCATCACCATAGCAAGAAATAAGAACATCATATAGCTATGTCCGCAAGAGCTGAGAGTGAAGAGTGTGACCCGGTTCAAACTGCACCGCAGTCTCCCTCGGGCCCATTATACCAGTCATGCATGTACACAAAGAACCATGTCTCAACTTTTATCGCGGCCTTTCTTTTTCTTTCCCTTTTTAATCCTCTTTCCTCCGCTCATCCCGCGCTCAAAGGAACAAACAGCCGACCGCTTTTCTTTTTCCAGTTTCAAAGGCGTCAATCAATCAAAAGCGCCACAGCAACAGCAGAACAGCAAGCGAACCAATATAAACAAATGGTATCAACCGCAAACGCCAGGCAATGCTTCAAAGTTTCAACTTTTGTCTTCCAGTCATAGAAGAAAGCTATGAAGGAAATCCGTCAAGCGTATCTCTTCCTTCCGACCGTGATGTCCCTCGAACCGAAAGAGGGTAATCCGTGACGGGGGTGAGAGTACAAAACAAGAAACAAACGGGTTAATGGCGGGTATTATTCTGCTCGTAACTGAAAGGAGTCTGGAAATGCATGCTCGCACTCAATCCAAATGGATCGGCATCCAACATAGGTTCATAGTTCCCCATGAGGTGGTTCGCATTGTTATAGGCGCCATTGGCTCCCTCTGCCGCATGTTGGGTGTACTGGTTGAGATTATGAGCCCCCATGGGGTGAGAGCCCGCCGGCACAGACGCGGGATTGTTGTAGCCGGAGACATAGGGCGAGGCACCCACGGTGGAATCATGCTCCTCGTCAATCATGTCGGCCTGGGCATCATACTCCTGTTCTATGCGGACATTAACCAAGTGTTCAACACCACCACGGATCTGGAAGAAAACAGCAATGCGGGAATGGAGTCAGCTTACCCAGTTGGTCATAGTGCTTCTGGAATGGCGATGGGTAGTACGCGGAGGGGACGCGGGGAGCTCGGGGATTCGTACCACCCGGCATGGCGGCCTTTGGGTCGGTCGACTCCGGCTGGCCGATGCTCATCGGCGGCGAGGTTTGGCTGATATTTCGCGAGTGCGACAGCATCTGCGAGCGCTGCTGGGCCTGGGGATCCACCCCAACTGGCGACATCGCTCCCTGGAAGGGAAAACCCGGGGATTTGGCGTGGGACGGGGAGGAGACATGGGACGGAGGCGTGGCCTGAAATTGTGGCGACGGAATACCATACGCACCATCACGATGTTGAGCCATGCCAAAGGGCTCCTTGGGAGCGATGCCAGGATGCCGTTGAGCCGAGGTTCGGTTTACGGCAGCGCGCTCCAGGGTGGAGGGAGGCTTCGCTGCCATAGGGGTGGGCTTAGCAGCGCCCGCGCCGGGGGCCCCGGCCTTCAGTCGCAGCTCTGCTTGCACATCGATTCCTACGGTCGGTCAGTATCTCAAGTACGGGACAAGGATCGCCCCGAGGGCGCTTATCAGGAAGGGGGCTTGCAAGCTTGCGAGTTGGGTTATGCGAGCGGGGAAGACCAACCTTTTTCGAGCAAGATACGTTCGAGCAAGGAGTTCTTGTAGCGCAGCATCAAGCATTCATCAGCGGCGCTACGATGATTCTGCTGAAGGGTCTGCAGGGAGTCTTCATTGCGCTTAATGGTGGACTCGAGCTGGCGGATGTACTCTGTGCGACGCTCACGGAAGGCAGCCTGGGCCTGGCGGTTGCGTTGCTTCCGCTCCTCCGAGGTAGCATAGATCTGACGGCGGGCGTTAGCTTCATGTCGGGGAAGGGGATGGGATCAAGGGTCCAGATAGATAACAAGATCGATAAAGGCTTGGAAGAGGGGATGGGGGATAAGGTGCAGATGGAGGAGATAAGTAAAAGGGGACAGCAAGGAATGGAGGGATGTGACAGGACGATAAGGATGAACAATCGCGATGATAAATGATAATAATAAACGCAGTGCGGGGCCCCGGACTGGCACGCAGGGACAAATCACTGGGGGAGAACCAGCGATAGGCACCAACAGCACAGCCAGTGATGATGCTGGATGAACACCAAAAGACGTGATGGATGTTGATGATAGATAGATAAAGGTAATAGAAATGAGATAAGGGAAAAACAAGCAACGACCACCACGAGGTATAAAAAGCCAAAAGGGTCGATCTGGATCCGGGGTAAAAAAACAAATTGAGGACAGCCACCCTCGAATCGAAGAATTCTTACGTACTGGTTTTCTTCCCCCTTTGCGCTTCTGAGTCTGGGTCACATCTTGCATCAGAATCTCCCCCTCGGCCTCAGGTGTTGACACCGCCGAGCTGATCGAGCCTTCAGGCAACGGCTCGGTCTTGGGGACAACCGGCTCGGTGGCCGGGTTGTCATTTTGTGTGGAATTGCTCGTCTCAACCATGGAGACCATTGGATTTGGCTATGTATGGAGGAAAGGGGGGATGGGAATTTAGCCTTGTTCTTTTCTTTGTTTGCTGGCCGTCTTGTTGCCTGTCCGGGTTGCCCAAAGACAGGTCGGTTATGGGAATCCCCCCTTGCGTGCTCGGTAGATGGAGAATGACGCACCCAACAAGAAATCCGGGGGCGTGGGATATTATAAAATTAGCAAGGAAAAGAAAAAGGGAACCAAAACCAGAAAAAAGGAAAAGGCAGATGACGACGGCCGGGATCGAATATCAAAAGCCTCTTCTTTCCTCTCTGTCGTCTTTCTCTCTCTCGCTCTCCCAAAAGACCGGGCTAACAAAAAGCGGACTTAATTTCCCCCTCACACAAAATAGACGCGGTGAACGATCGCAAAAGACAAATGGTAATAGGAATACAACAACAGGTAAAAAAGTTAGCCGGCGGGGTATGGAATCTGATAATTCAGACGCAGGAAACGCGCGGCTGGGCGGCAGAAAGGGACGTGCGAGGGCTGGCAGAGGGTCGCAAGGAGGCCAGCGGAAGAGGTGACATAAAGGAAATTGATGATGGAATACCCAGATAGCCAGCAGGTTCGGGGGGGAAGTAGGAGAGAAGCGCGAAGGACAGTAAGAGGGGATGGGTGGGAAGGTGAGAGTGGGAAAGATGTGAGGTAAAATTATTTACTAAAAAGAACGGGGATGTTATTAAAGGGAAAGAAAAGGTCGAATAAGGGCCTTCTTCTCTTGGTCCAAGCCTGGTGGGTTGGAAAATTCGAGCAAAGAGTGGGCAAAATAATATTTAATGGGGACAGCAAGAAGGAAAAAAAAAAAATTTATTATTTTATTTTTCTTTTGGCTTCTCTTCGAACTTTCCTTTTGGGTCCAAGGCAGAGACTTTCCCAGGGGAAAAATCCAGCCCATCATCCCCATCCATCCACTCCATCCACTCACGCGAGACGGTGCAAAGAGAGTGAGAGGGGAAAATGGACCGAACGGAACGAGCTTCGGTTTCGCCGCCGCTGGACAAACTCTTTTTGACTTTTGCACTACTTTTTGACGCCTCGTCTGGTCTTTACTTTTTTTGCTTTTAAAACAACTGATGCTCTCTTACCCGTCCGGTTTCTGTTTCTTCGAATAGTTCTAGTAGTTCTACGCATTCTTCCTTGCCCCTGCTTTAGTTTTGTCGTTCTAACATCATAAGAGCCACTCTCCCCTCATTGCCCAGTAACAAATCCCCCCCTCTCTCCCTCCCCTCTCCTCTCTCCCACCCTCTCTCTTTGTCTTTCTGTCCACTCAGGTCCTCGATGCAATTCTTCCCTACTTGCTAGGAGCGGTTTTCCTCGGCCGCGGCACCAACTTGAGCGAGATCCACTGCAAGGTCAGACCCAGCCGAAGATCCGCCCAGGGTGAGTCGTCAAACTCGTCACTGCCTCCGTGGTCCAAGTTACTACTTATGCCCTATTCGAATGGGCTTACTCCTCTGGTGCTGCTGCTGGTGGCCCGTCCGCCAGGCCATGCAGGCTCCGAAACGGAGTGGAGAGCAGGAGAACGTGTCGTTGTCCTTTTTTCATTCGTTTCCGCTTCTCTCGGAAGTGGCTACTTGGGTGGATGCGAGCAACCTTGAAAGCAATGCCATTGTTAAGTCGGTTCCAGCTAGCTCAGTCTGGACCAGAACCGTGTAGTATTTATCCAGGCGATAAAGTAGAAGCCTCCCTTTTCTCCTATCGACAAGTCATAAGGAGATTTTCCTTCCCCTTTCTGGTGGGCACGTCGTTAATATCTTCATCATGCCGCGGAGATGTTCCGGCAGGTCAAGACAAAGTTTTCCGTGGTTCAGCTGGGGCGGATTCCTTGTCCTGCTGTCGTACGAACTTGGGGGTCTTGCGTGGACACACACCAGGTTCCCCTTCTATTCTTTCACTCCTCTGTCTACTGAAGGCGGTGGGTTTATGATTGATTGATTGAACCTCGGTCCAAGTACCGTGGCAGGAAGTAATCCGACAGTCAAGAATTCTGGTCTAACTCCACGAGAGAGGTCGTACGAAATGTCCGGGACCCTTGAAGGAGAAAGAAACGACGAGGAAAATCACGCAGATCCAACTGGACCATACCAAAACGGGACAAGGTGAATACGGCAAAGTTTCGTCCCTGACCCCGTGACCAGTGGCCATTTGGGGTCATAATACGGCATGATGACCATACGGTACCACAAATCCATCTCGACTAAATTGCCTTTCTCATCCACCCAGAATTCCCTCTCAGGGTCTAAAGTCTTGCTGAATACATAAAGAGATAGTAGTCTGGTCTGATCGGATCCCGAGGATATCCAGTTGGATGACAGTCCTTGGCATGTCTGCTTTCAAGACAGTCAAGACTAGAAGATACCAGCTATTTTCAGCGTATACAAATGAGCACCTGATCGAACAGCCGAACTTCCGGTTTTCTTTCCCCCTCAACTCAAACCACCAACCAACCCGGGATGTACCTGCAGGACAACCAGACTAGACAGAAGACACTATGACTTACTCGGTATATACTAGTAGTTGGTACTTGGGATATACACAGTACAGTACTATAGGAGACTGCCGATGAAGGAGGTCTCCGCCAGCCAACCACCTCCAGGGCCTCGCCTATGTCCCGTCATCCTACGTCGCTCCGAGACTCCGCCTCAGGAAGGAAAAAAAATAAAAAGGCAAAGTGACTGTGACTTGACATCACGAGGATCCGCCACGGGATCATCTGAGGATGATGGGCTGATCGGATGGAATCCAATGCCTGTTGCTGTTGCTGTTGCTGGGTGGACTTGCGGCGACTACCGATGAGCAGCAGCAACTATTGACCAGATCCTTCTTGGCAGAGTTGGATTTGTTGTCGTCGCTGCTGCTGCTGCTGCTGCTGCTGTGCTGGAGGATGAATAGTACATCAATATGTAGAGAGCGTACTTCTGTACTTCGTAGAATAGGATGTATCTCAATCGGAGTATCCGAATCCAGACTGAGTGTTCGAACATGTTTATTCTCCATCAGATCTGCCGGTGACAGCGCCTGGACCCTGATGTCATTCCCAGCTCTTCTCTAACCAACCAATACTCCTCACCACTCGACTCTATACTCTTCTCTTTCACTCTACCCCTGTACACCTTCACAGACATTCAATGCTATTCCAAATGTCAAACCAATCCCCCCAAAGAATCATTGGAATCAGTCCCATCCCCCATTTACCATCTCCTGAGCGCAACTCCGAGAAAACAAAACAAAAGAATAACCGCGGCGATCGGCTTTCCATCGGCTCTCCCCCACCACCAAAAAGATGGACTGACTGATTATTCATTCCTGCTCATTTCTTTTTCACATGAAGACCAAAAAAAAACCATCCCTGACTAGACTACATCCTCAGCTCTCCATCGTCAACCCCCATCTGATCTAATTCCACCTGTCAGACCCTTTCCCCCCTGCATCTCTGAAAAAAAGAACAGCACAGGATCTCATCTGCGCGCCGATGCAATCCGTCTCCGCCCGCCGCAATCCAGCAACTTGAGCCCGCCGCATCATTTCCCCTCTTCCCCCCCAATCTCCCCCCTCGGCTATTGGGATCATCAGTCATGGCCTCCTCCTCATCGGCTCCCTCCGCCAACATTGGCGCAACCCCCCAGCCTGAGAAACCTGCTGTTTCCACACAGACACCCGAAGAAACGGTTTCTGCGGATGACAAGAAGCCCGCCACGACGACTGCCCCGAATGCCCCCTCCGCAGAGAACCCCGCGCAACAACAGCGCACTAACAACAACGACGATGACGATGATGATGATGATGACGACGAATCAGAATTTGATGAATTAGATGGTATGTATACACCTATTTTCAATCCAATTCAACATATAATCCCAATATACCAGTGTTTGACTAAACAACAATGTATCAGAGGTCCTCGACGACTTCAAACCCAAACCATCCCCCGCCCCCGCTAAACCCGATGCCGCGCAACCGTCAGCCCCCGATGACTTCGACGAGGAGGCCTTCCTCCGCCAACTCGAACAAGATATGGCGAATATGATGGGTGGTATCGGTGGCGGCGCCAGCAACGACGCGGCTGCGGCTGCGGCTGGCGCCACCGATAGCAACGACGGCACGCTCGACAAAGACGCCGAGGCATTCGCCAAGATCCTCGAGCAAAGCGGCGTCTCACCCTCGGACTTCCTGAAACAGCTCGTCGGAGACGTCATGATGAAAGGCGATGACGATAACAGCACTACGGCCGCCACGGCGGGCTCTTCAGCAGCACCAGCAGCATCATCAACAACACCATCAACCAGCGGCGGTGGAACCGCCACCACCGCAGCACCCGAAACCTTCAACGACACCATCCAGCGCACAATCGAACGGATGAAAGAATCCGGCGACAAAGCCACGGCAGCAGCCTCGGAGGACGACATGTCGGATGATCTGGTAGCGCAGCTCATCAAGGCGATCGAGGCGGGGGCATCGTCAGGCGAAGGTGGTGACGAGGGGGATCTGACGAAGATGTTCATGGGCATGATGGAACAATTGTCGAACAAAGAGATATTGTATGAGCCGATTAAGGAACTTGATACGAAGTTCGGGCCTTGGATCAAGGAGAACAAGGGCAAGGGGAAGGTGTCGGAGGAGGATATGGCGAGGTATGAGAGACAGGCGGGCGTTGTCAGGCAGATTGTGAGTAAGTTTGAGGAGAAGGGGTATTCGGATGAGGATCCGAAGTGTAGGGAGTATGTGTGGGAGAAGATGCAGGAGGTAAGTCCCGCTTTTCAAACTTCCTTCCTTTATTTCCCCTTCTAGTGGTCTAATGCTAATTTTGCTACGATAGATGCAAGCGGCGGGCAACCCGCCTGATGAGCTGATTTCTGCTCCTTGGATGGAGGATCTTAAGGGTCCCGGTGGTGGTGCTGGCGCGGGTGGTGTCCCTGATTGTCCGCAGCAATGATATGAGTACTAGAATACTAGTAATACGATATATACACTGGCTGAGAGCCAGGATTCCAGTTCATGTTCATGTTCAGATTTGGTGTTCGTAGTGTTGGGAGAGATATACCCCTAAATATACCCTATACCATTGGTACTACAAGTGAATAAGCAGCAGTGTGCACCTCCGCATGCCAGGTACTACTACAACACATGATAGTATCATGATTAGTAGATGAATACACGAGTATGATTACAGGAGATAGATACTCAGACTAATTGGCTATAATTATATGATCTGTTGATCACTATCTAGATAGTAAGTAAGTAAACCCCATGTCATAAGCACTCAATTCATGCACACCATTCAACGCCAAACCATACATATCATGCCATACCATGCTTTTGTCCTGTCCACGATAACCAATATGATAGTAGTGGTAGTTGTGACAGTCTCGTCGGCCCGCAACAAGACATTCCATATCCATATCCAATACAGACACACACATACACACACATGAAGGCGAAAATCACGACATATCCATATCCTGACTATGAGCGAACTCCCCACTTGATCCAGGGATATCATTATGTCCACCATGCCCCGCTAGATCCATGAACAGATCGTCGTATTCTTCTTCGTCGCTGAACGAGGTATTCATCCCACCATTACCTCTACCACCTGAATCAAACCCTCCTTGGTGATACTGCTGCTGCTGCTGCTGCTGCTGATTCAAATGCTCCAACCGCTCCATCTCAGCCGCTTGTTCTTGCAAGTACTCGTCCAGAGCATGTGCGTCTACATCATCTAAGCAGGAATTCGTTAGCACTCTGACCACATTACCAGAGTCATGAAGAGAGGAAGAAAACATACCAAATCCATTCATATAATCCTCTTCCTCCTCCTCCTCAACAACACCCATCATCTCCTCCGCCCTCCTCCTCATCACCTCCCCCCACCTCTTCTCCTCCGCCACATGCTCCATAAGCACCAACTGCTCGCCGCGATCTCCGAACCGCCCGTCATCCCGATCCCGCTTCACGCGATTCAGAAACAGGTTCCGGCGTGCCGAGGGAGACGCACTTGATTTTAAGTGCTTGTTCATGGGGTTGGAGATCGTGTTGGCGTAGCGGTGAGCATAGTTGGGGGAGGACTGGATGTTTCTCTGTCTTCTTGAGAATTGGTGTGGTTGTTGTTGTTGTTCTTGCTGTGGCGGTGTTGGGGATGGTGGTGCTGATGCCGATATGGAGGGGAGTTTCGTGGGTGTTGGGAGCGTGAAGGGGCTGGAGGGGAGGTTGAATTGGGTGTTGTTGGAGGCGAAGATATTGGGTGTTGGGGTGTTTGTGTGGCGGCGTGGTGAGAGGGGGGATGGTCGGGTGGGTGTGTATTGCTGTTGTTGGTGATGTTGAGGTGGTGGTGGTGATGACCCTGGTTGTTGCTGCATGGGGAGAGTAGCGAACATCATTATGGATGTCTGTAGGTGGGTTGATTGATTGATTGATCAATTGATGTAATGCGATTCAAACGGATGGATGAATGGAGGAGGATATGTCACGCGTGGAGGTAGTGATAATATAGTGCAAGTATGAATTAGAACTTATGATCGTCACTCATGCGACAGAGACAGAAGTAGATATAATCGTTCAGTAATCGCAATGGCAACTCAAGCGTATCTATCCAGTTGATAGTAGAGAGATGGTTGTCCGGAGAGACCAGCAATGGCCGCGGCGGAACAACGTGAAAGGCGGCAGGGATTCGCGAGCGCGTCCGACACGACGCCACGTGCCCACTAAACTGCTTCGGGATATATTGCATTCCTCAGGCTGTCAGGCACCACAGCGTCATTGACACCTCCGCTGTGCGACGCATCATATGTAGACGGACAATATGATTATGCGGTGTTTTGCATCGTACATTATTATGATTGATATATTCCGAGGGTCTTAATGACCGATCAAGGCTGCTGTACAACTGGGTTGTAGTAGATGGAGGCTGGGTCTTAGGGCCTCTGACCGATCATACTCTTTTATTTTGAGTGCTTAGGGAATGGAGATAGGTACGTTGCTATATGGTGCTGCTGAGTGTGGATGTGAGATAGACTGGATCGGCTTTAGATAATGCAAGTGGATGATAAACTCACGTTGCAGGATCGCAGGTTCCTGGTGCAGGGTTCACTCGCTACCGGCATATAGTGTGGATCAAGACATGTCATGGAATGTGCTAATTCCTACCGAACTTCAACTGTATTAGATATGATAAACGAGATTTGGGATTGTCAGACGCTATCTTGCAAGACTGCCACTACATCATTTACAGTACTGCTAAAGTCCTTCTCAAGTCATTTTTTTGATTAAATACATACAATCGAAAGCTTTTGAAGGCTGAGATCGGGGACCTGCAATCCACAGCAGAGACAGAGATAGGACACTTCGCCGCTCACTGCTCCACTAGAAAAGAAACAAATGCTCGAGGGGGGAATCAAACTAAATCGGCCAACCATAAATGCTAGGACAAAATCGCTGTGCTAAGTAAAAGGAGCGTGACATCGGAAAAGACCCGACGTATGGTCTATCAGAGCGAGAAAGGAGCGGTAGCTTCTTGAATGCAAAGCAAACAACCCAAGATAGCAGTGAAGAAAACGACAAATCAGAGGATTTCCTCTCCACAAGCGCCAACAATAACTGCGTCATAATCGTACAAATTTACAGTCTCAAGAACGGTATCAGACCAGACCATATGCCTTCCCTGTTCGTTACCGCAGGATGAACATAGGAAACGGGTGGTGTGTTCGTATCATTGATAGAATGCCCGGTCGGCTTAGAAGTTTGATGCAGCATTGACAGGTCCAGGGTTGTGGTACTGGTCAAGCGTGGTCTTGAAGGGCGTGCCACCAGCACCCGGGCTGGGTGCCTTCTCGCGAGCACCTGCACCGACTGCCGTACCGCTCATGAGATCAGCAGCCTCATCGTTGTCTTGGGCAGCCTTGCGAGCATGGATCCTCCAGCCAACAACGGCAAGGGCACCGACGATGATTGCACCACCCACACCGACGACGACACCGATGATGATCTTCTTCTGAGAGGACGAGAGACCAGAGCTGCTGTTAGAGTTATCAGACGAAGTGCCGCTCAGACTAGGGTTGCCCGTGGATTCAGAACTGGCGGGAGTCGACGTAGTGGTGAGAGTGGTTTGGACGGGGGTTCCGCTGATGGTCTCGATGGTCGTGACCGTCTGCACGACCGGGGTTGCGGTGGTCTGCTGAGTAGTGCTTTCGACGGTGGTCTTGCCGTTCTTGTCTGTTGTAGTGACTGCAGTTGTCTGCGCATTGTTGTTGTTGTTATTGGATGACGTTGTCTGCTGCGGCTGGGTAGTTTGTTGGGGTTGCTTGTTGGTCGTGGAAGTAGTCTCTTCCGAGCTTGACGACGTAGTTGTAGGCTCACTGGTGGTGGAAGTGCTCTCCGAAGTCGAGGTAGAGGACTCAGATGTCGAAGACGATTCACTGGATGTGGTAGAAGGGGCCTCTGTGGTAGCGGCGGCAGCGGCAGAGGTGACGGCGTTGCCTACACTCGTGACTGCAGCGCTCTGGCCAGCGACGACAGCCACGAGGGACAGGGAGTAGAGGAGGAACGAAAGACGAGCGGCTCGCATGATGGGCAGGTCGGATGAGATCGATCAGTCGGACTCGGGATATTCAAGGCGTTCTTTCGAGGCTGCCAGAGCCAACACGGGTGAGGCAAGAGAACAGTGGAGAGAGAACCGAAACCGAGGAGGCGAGATTACAATTCCAACGCGACACGGGGTGCCCAGATGGTGGGAAACGATCGTTTGTAGGGTGAGAATCGGGAGGACAGCAGGAGGGAGGACAGAAAGAGGCTGTCGGGAGATATGATTCACAAGGAGGGGTTAACGAGTGACTGCAGATATAGAGTTGGGGGGGGGCGTGTGTGGTGAGGTGTGGTAAGAAGACAGGAAAGAGCGTAAGGAGGCGGGATGGAGATGAAAAGGGACTGGAGATGAAAGAGAGACGGAGAGAGGGAGAGACGAAGGGAACGGGATGGTGGAAGGGCACTGGCCGGCTCAATTGGGGGGGCCACCAACGGGGACTTTGGCTGCGCAACACCAATCCCAGCGTCGTGCCCAGGAGTCGGCGCTCTCTAGCGTCGGCGCTAAAGGACATGCCAGCCAGTCAGCGGCTGCCAGTTGAGACAGTTCTGCACAGGGGCGCCCCTCGTTTTGTGTTTTTTGTGTTTTTTTGGTGTTTTGGTTTGCATTTTTGGGGCGCCTGACTTTCCGCCCAGTATTTGGTATTATGGGTACGATGGGTATTCTTCTTTTTCTGCCCGTTGGCTGTCACGGACTCACGGCTTCTTGTCTCGGACTACTATGCCCAATACGGTGCTTTCTGGGTCCTCCTAATTCCATTCTAACCTCCTAGTGAGGTACCCGAACAGTAGTGCTCCGGATTATTCGGCTAGAGTGAGGAGCAAGCAAGTCCATAGTATGGTAGATCACAAAGCGATCTTACAAAATTAATGAGTTCCATCAGAGTAATCATGGTACACACGTTGCTATTTTAAGGCATGTACCATGGGTCCCTAGGTACCGGTTAATGACCGTACCATAAAAAACAACTTTGTTCCTTGGGAAGAATTACCTAAGACTCGGCACCAACCAACGAACAACAAACACTGAATCTATCCACATTCTACTACAATGACTGGATATGTGTATATTCCCTTAACTTTTTATGCTTCTCCATGTGGGATTGTTCCCTTCATTGTATCCGCGTGGCTCCGGTACAAGAGAAAGAAAAGGAAAAGAAGAAAGAAATTTCTGTAGTTTCCGAGCACCCACTTCTCTCGGTGTTTTCCTGGATGGAAATACGTAAATTCTCTCTCACGTGTTTCCCTTCCGAAGAAATCTTTCCATCTTTCCAAACATAGCCATCGACGTGTGCCGGCTCACCCGACTGCAGCACTCGTCCTACCTTCAGTCCTCCCGAAACTCCGTGCGCTGCAGGGCAGCTGCCCGCTTAATGGACGTCAGGGCGGCAATTGGGCCGGTGACTCCGTTCCAACAGCGTTATTGCTGAGCTGTCTTTCCTTATGGCAATGCCAACGGGGCTTAGTAGTTAGTCTACTTCCCCGTAGCGTTATCACTAACCCCAAAGACCCTGCGTCTTAAGGGTCAAACTGGTCTTATTCGTAATGATTCATCCTTCCTAAACCTTAGCCTGGGTGCCACCCGACACTTTCATAATAACAGCTGAATCATTATTCATTAAACTAATCATCGTCTTCTCACACCGTGAGAGAGGGTTAGCTAGCTCGCTAGCCACTTTCGAGTTTGAGTCGGGTGATCGGCAGCATATGACGGTTCTAGATTCCTCTCTGCAATTTACAAAGTATCCAGTTGGCCGTCACTAGACATGACACGGCGCTCTGGAACATTGCTGTCCTTATTAGACTCCATTTCCCTGCTAATTAACAGACCCGTGGGGTTGACGACTTCTTAGAGTGGTTTTGGTCTCGAAGGGTTCCAGTGTGTTGTGTGTACTCGTAGAGGTTACGTATATCTTCTCCGTGGTGCGTGTGCCTAGACCGTTCCCCCATAACCCTCACAATTAGAGGATATTACGGGTCGATTCGGGTCTCTGCAGCCACTCCGTCCGCCAGTTGATCGCGTGGCAAGGATGTGTGATCTCCGGTTGCTTTTCTCCTAGTTACCTGCTTAGTGATCGGGGTTAGTCAGGGCGTTCGTTATCATTCCCTTTGCTTCGCTTGCATTAGTTATTTACTTGGTATGTAATCAGTTATGGAAATGTCAAGTGACTCAGATGGGATATTTCGACGAGGTTAGTTTACGTATGTGCATACGTCCGTAGTATGTAAGTATTTCCATCCTCTGTATTCTGTGGTCGCACAAGTAACACTTCGCATGCATATCCTGGTTACGCAAAGAATAAAGTAGCCCTGGCAGCGAGGGCACACTCGTGCTGGGGAATCCCTGGGAACTCAGCCCTTGAAACATACAGGCCCTGCCATCCGGATTTCCCGACATTGTACACATCACATGGGGGATAAGGTTTTAGTCGTGCCCCAGCCATGGGCTGCTATGACCAAGGGATAAGATCGGTTCTGCCTAGGAGGTTCGGATGATATAAGCAATGGATGTGCTGATTAAATTAGTCCATTGAGCATTTGGTTACGTTCGACCCTAATAGAGACTATATGTGTACGCTTCGACATTTCAAAGCCCAACCCAACTGTCCAAAGATACACGGTCAGGCAAAGCGGATGAAGCAATAGAAATTGTTCTCCGGATGGAATGAGGGATATAGCTCATGGTGCAGAAGAGCTACAGCCCAATCTGTATCCGGTATACCAGACATGCACGGTATATAGACAGAAGAATGGACAGCAACAATAACATAAAAACAGAAAAAGAGTATATGAATATTGATGGGTATCACAAGTCATAGAAAGTAGGGCTGTCACAAAAGCCCGGATGAAAGAAACTCCACCTTCTCATCAATGCTTATTGCGGGGGTTCCCTTTCACCTGGTCCTTCAGCTCTTCCTTGAAGTACTCAAAGAATTGGTTCAACTTCGAAGCTAGAGTGAGGGGCAGGTTAGTATCAAAGGATACTACACAGCTACCACGACCAATTCACGGCATGGGCGAAGTTCATACCAGACTTTCCAGAGTCAGGGCCATGCACCTCTTCCAGTGGGACACCAGTCTTCAGGTGATGGACTTTGCGGTGAATCCCCCCAACCAGTTTATGGAACGACCGGCTGGCCAGCAGCTATATGTGGCAACATGAGCATCAAGCTCAAGTAATTGACATTATCATACACCTACCCTAGCGGTAAGCCATTCCTGTATGAAGGAAACTGTTAGTATGGAGCTTGTGTGCGATAGTCCAGATACCTCTGCCTCAGACGCACCTCGAGGGGCCGTAGCAGGAATGCGCTTTTGAGAAAAGCCCGAAACATCTTCAGTATGGACTACGTTGATAAGCGGAATCCGTGGCAACACAAGCTAGGCTAAAGCTTGAGTGCGAAAGGGATGAAGCCAGCGCACCGTAGGGGGCTGGTGATAAGCGAAAGGAGAAGGAAAAACGCGTTGTTGCACCCTTGAAGAGAGAAAAAAAGAGGCAATAGTGAGGTCCAGCCACCAACTGAGTTAAGCCTGAGGCTTGGTGACACAACAGGGAGTTCCACCAATCAGGGCTAAAGGACTCGACTCTCCGCCCGCGGCAAGTTGTCTCGGAGAAATCAATAATCCGGACGGTTTAAAGGGATGGTAAGTGGATAGATCGGCCGCCTGAGGCCGACCATCATGGCTGGTGATGGCCGGTTGGATGAAGATCTCAAGGCACCGCTGGAGATCTGAATCATGCTTGGGACGGAGCATGGCCCTGAATGGTGAATGCAAGTGCTTTTGTAGTCTCCGTTCCTGAAAGATGCTCTCCTGATTACATCAGTGTTTTGCCATCCAACCCTTAACTAAAGCATGGAAGCCGTCGTAATGCGCAAGTAAATAATAATAATAATAATAAAATAAATCTCCTGAAGGGATCCATACCGTATGGACCCCGAATACTTCTGAAGAAAAAGAAAAATTACTTGGAAATCGAAGGATCGTTTTTCGTTCGATACATACAAACTCTGCCAACCTGTCAGAGAAACATCTCCTTTTCTTTAATATTTTTATTGACTGCCCAATTCTGCTTCTTTTCTCTTCCTGTATACTCACACCTATTCTATTACTGCAGTCTTACTCTCCTTCACCACTACATTATAATAACTTATTTAATGACTCGATTGATTGGACTGCTGGCCACGTCCTGAGGTTTTAAAAGAAAACAAGACGAGAGAGAGAGTGCGGGGAGAACAGCAATTGCCAAACGGTGTCGCGAGGGGGTCTTGCATCAAATACTCTCCTTCTTTTCCTGCTGCTGGCCGGACCCTCTCGCCTGCTGTTCCCAGGTCGCATTTCGTTGACAGGGTTATTACTTCATCTTGACTGACCCGGTGGTTCTCCCTGTTCCTCCATTCCCTTCTTAGAATAAATATTCCCATCTTTACTACACGTTGCAGGGGTCGTGGGCTGCACGAACAAGTTGGCTGTCGGGACTTGTCTGCCGGCCGAGTCATCTTCCATATTATCGACTGCCAGGCAGTCCTCCTATTTGGCCGCGCGTTGTTCCCGTGAGATCCAGAAATCTGGCCAAGCATAATATTACGTCGAGGGGCAGCTTCCACAGCTGTCCCGATCTGTCCACGCTACAGATATCATCCCTGCCGCATCCCCCCAACGGCGCGCACGAGGATCCGCCCGACGGCATCGAGGGGGAAGTCATCACTGCCCCAACCTCCCGCTCGCCCTCGCCCGATACCTTCAGTCTACGCAGCGGTCCCCGAAAACTCGCAGCGACTAAGAAGCGGGTCTCCAAGAAGGCGCGCGGCGTCCTGGGCAAGGTTCGGGCCTTCCAGAGGATCGCTGCGGCCAAGATGGCTCATCCCACCATCAAAATCGATACCAGCGTACAAGCGACCAAGCGGTCGCTCCCCGAGGATAACGACGATGGCTTCGAGATAATAGATGGTCCGGAGAACGATGATCCTGGCCTGGAAGCGCGCGATAATGAATCCGTTCCTCCATTTCTCTGCCAGTCGGTCCTAGGTCAGTATGCGCCCGCATAGCACTTCACCCCGCTTGCGGCTTCTGGGTCTCCCAGTCGTTTCTGGCGCGGTTGCATGTGTTGCACCTCTATAATATGGTCTACAGCCTGACTAATACAACTGTTTTGTGATAGAAATCCATAAAAAATTTGAGGAACTCGAATGGATGCAGCGGACACGGATACACGAGGGGATGTTAGCCAACGACCCCTCACACCGTTGGGCGCTAGAGGGAGACCCCGAGGTCAGGGCAAGGAACCGATATGTGAATGTGCAGGCATGGGCCAACTCCCGCATCCATTTACGGGTGCCAGAAGGCGAATGCGATTTTATTAACGCGTCGCCGATCGTCCTCGAGGATTCAGTCTCGCAGCAGGAGAGACGGTATATCGCGACACAGGTGGGCGCATACATTCTGTCGAGTGTTGAGGGATAATTGCTAATCCGCTGCCATGTAGGGACCGAAGCCTGACCATCTCTCCCACTTTTGGCACATGGTGTTCCATGAAAGTGAGGATGTAGGCGTCATCGTTATGCTCACGCAGACATTCGAAGCGGGCAGAGAGAAATGTGCCCAGTACTTCCCACTGGACCGCGAAAACCCCACGATGCCCCTGCGACGTGTTGAGCAAGATCCTTTCGTGAACGACCACCATCACCAGCAAGCAGACGAGGACCTTCTAGGCTATGTTACACTGCTCGAGACCCAATGGGATCCCACATCTCGCTCGGAAATCCGCAAACTTCGGCTCACCCTCGGCACCGAGTCAAAGATTGTCTGGCATTTTCTCTTCGCCGGCTGGGCGGACTATTCCAAGCCCGAGGGCGAAGACCGTGATGCGCTCCTTCAGTTGATCAAACTGTCCGGTTCGAAATGCACCCCAGCAAACCCCCGCATTGTGCACTGCAGTGCTGGTGTCGGCCGGACAGGCACCTTTATCGCGCTTGACCATCTTTTGCAGGAGCTCGAGTCCGGCCAGTTACTCGAGGCAACTGACCCCGACATCGACCCTGTCTTTGAGACAGTCAACCAGATGCGCGAGCAGCGAATGATGATGGTCTATAATGAGATGCAACTCCAATTTATATACGAAGTCCTACGGGAGCAGACCGATCTAAAGCTCGGAAAGACCGCCTTGCCCAGCGGGCGCAAGTCGGATGAGAGGTCAACGAAGATGGCCAAATTGTCGACCGACGACAGCTACCGGCCATCCTCCAAACCTGAGCTCGAACCTGCTGAAGATCATCGATCTACTCCTACCCGGAGCTGGTCGGGCACCCCCGAGGTTTCCGATAACGAATGAAGCTGGGAACAGTCAGTTCCCGCTTCAGACAACATTATTATATTACCTTTCCTCGTACATATATAACATTCTAATCGCCTACTGATGTTTTTCTTTTGCCATGTTTGTCTTTTTTTGCCATGACTAGTTACGAGTTCTGACCTGCATCTTCAACATGCATCTTTGCCCTTTGCGCCACCCTGCATACTATGTTTCAGTATACGACCTGATGCTTTTATTCCTTCAATGTTCAGGATGCTTACCTTTCCGCAAGCAAAACGTCCTGGGCATTGCCAGCCGAGGCTGATGTGCTTACCTCCCGCGCGAATCTCTCTCTTCAGCTTTCTTTTTGTTTTCCCCCCCCCCTCCTATAGCATTAGAACTGGTGTACCATACTGGAATTGTGGATCTGCCTGGAAATGAATAACGATGCATTGTTCATACATGTGCCCTGAAGGTGCTCCTCTCCTACACTACCAGAATACTACCATCTGAACAATCACTCAAGATAAATCAAGCGTTCTTATACTATTAGGTGGAAACAAACTCCCCCTCCTCTTCTCTGTTATCCTATGTACATCATAATATCCTCGGAGGGTTTATAGCAAAAACCAGAACCAGAACCAGGAGTAAGAATAGAGATAGATAAGGTCGTAGAGGAGAGACGCAGATATAGAGAAAACACGAACAGAATGTAAAGATCAACTCAAAACGCCGGTAGATACGGGTCGGGTCATGACACGGTCGTAGCGAAAGTAGTAGGTGTGAATAGATAGGTATGGTACTTTTTCCCTTTCGTTTCCTTTCTGTCTGCGTAGCATAGCAATCGTCGAATCGGGCGGGATTCAAATAGCTTCCCTATCATATGACGACGGGGTGTGACGTGTATGGGTTAGGGTTGTATCGGGTTGTCGCGGTGGGGCATTTAGCATATAGAGAGTGCATGCGTGATAGAGAGCGACAGGTGGTGATGAGTGCATCCACGCTAAGCGTATACATCATAATCTCATGCTCGGCAGAAACGCTATTCTGCGGAACAAAGCGGACTTCACGGCACAAGAGACGTGAGAAGCATGATAGACGGATAATAGAAAGCTAGCGAGGAGGAGGCGCGAAAGCCAGAATTCTAGCTAGCTAGCTAGCTAGGTTGCGACTTTAATCACTCCGCTTCTTTCCATCTTCAGCCGGCGACGTCCTCTTCGAGGTATCAACGGCCAAATCTCCAGACTCGTCCTCCTCATCCCAATTATCGACAGCGTTCTCGTCCCAGTTATCTACCTCCTGCTCTAGGCTCATAACGCCTGTTTCCTGGGGTCCCAGACCCTCCTCCTCGTCGCTGTGGTGGCCCGTCACTCCGAGCTCGACATCGTTCTCTGTGCCGTCGCCGCCCAGGGAACCGAAGCGCGCCTTGCGTCGCCGGTCAAGCATGCGCCGGTGGTACCAACCGCAAAGGCCGACGGCGCCGAGACTGCCGACGATGTTGGCGAGGAGGTCGAACGCATCGAAGGACCTGCCGTTGGGAAGGAGACCTTGGACGATTTCGGAGCCAATGCCGAGGACGAGAGTGCAGACGACGAGGGTTAGGTGAAGGGTGCGACGACGGGTAGTGTCGAAGATCCAGTAGAAGATGAGGGAGAGGAGGAAGAAGGTGACGACATGGAGGAACTTGTCATTGGGTTGAAGTTGGGACGGAAGAGTAGATGATGTGCTGTGCGGGAGGAGGCCGATGTAGGCGGCGAGGATGAGGAGGAAAAGAAAGGCGCCTGATGGGAGTGGAGTTAGCGATGCATATTATGGAAGTATTTTGGTAATAGTTGGTGGTATGGGGAACTGGTGAAGCTCTTGAGGTAATCGGGCGATTAGGTATCATAGAGCTGCACTTTGGCTTCGGAAGATGTGGAAGCGGGTGGAAGAGCTCAATGGATGGGGAGGATTTGGGGAAAAGACATACCCGCGAAAGGGTAACGGATTCGCATGATGGGCGATCTGGAAGTAGGACGTTTAAGGGGGGAGATGTGTAGAAAGAGGAGGCCGTGGAGGGGAGAAAGAAGGGCCGGAAGAGGAAAACTGGATGATGAAGCGATGAAGATGATGGCATGTCATGTGGTTTAGCTTACGATACAGACAGACAAGACCGCAGAGACGCAGCCTCAGGCTGAAACCTGGGTTTATTGTGGTTGAAACATCCTCGGGAAACTCCCTGCCATTCTTCTTGTCCATCGAGGCTGGAGTGTTGCTTCTCCCCGTTCAGTTCAATTCATTGACGGGTTATTGCTCTCCTCGTTGGATTGGGTTTTTTTTTATTTAATATTAATGCGGATTCACTTTTTTCGGCTCAGTCCTTATTTTTCACAGTGTTGTGCCTAATTTCATTCCTATATCTTCTTCTACTTTGCTAGTTGCTTAACTGCTGGCGTCAACGAATTGCGCGGTTGGTCTGAAGCTGCGGTCGCCGTTCCGCCTTCACGCTCCAACTTCATCTCATCCGTTCGCGCAGAGAACCTTATAAAGAAGCCCTCCAGTCCCCCATCAAATCCCCCACTGTTTCATCACTTGGGGCCTCCAAATCATCGTCCCTCATTTCCTGGCCCCTGTCCCCTAATGTATATGTCTTTTTCAGCGTCTCAAAAGGCTCCCTTGTACCCTAGCTGGACCTGATCCGAACCGTGGAGAAACGAGCCCCCCTCGCCCGCCCCAGAACCGGGGTCTTGGAGCGAGCATGTCGCTCGGACACCACCACGCCTGGCTCCCCCCAGGTCATCTGCGCCCGCCGGATGATTTCCATGATGCGCGGTCTGTCAATGGCTATCCCAAATCTTTTTCCGGTTCGCGAACCCCCCAGATGCGCGCTTCGGCCGACGCCGACGGGTCTCACGCGGGCGGTCTGATATCAGATGCCGATATTGCAGGCGACGAGGACCCGCGCATCGCCATGTTCCGGGATCTGTACAAACGCAGTGAGGCGCAAATAAATTCCCTCTTTGCCAACCAGAAAGCTGCCGAGGATGCCCGCCCTGCCATCGACTCCGACGAGTCCCAAGCCGAGAGCCAACGCGCCGACGAACCCGCTCCGCCCCCGGCGCCCCCCAAGAAGCCCGCCAGGAAGTTAGATGACGATGACTACGATGAGTATGACGACGAAGATGACGCTGAGGATACCGAAGCCACATCTCCTCCCAAGCCCAAATCTCTCGCTGCGTCTCAACTACCTAGTAGTTTCCCATCGCCCAGCCGACCGCCCAGCGGCTCCGTGTCGGTCGGGCCCGATGCGCAGAAGGAGACCAAGAAAGAGACATTGGAGGATATCCGCAAGAAGCTAGAGGAAGATAAGAAGGCGACTGAGGAAGCTGCCAGAAGAAGCTTTCACACACTCTTTTATACTTTAGAGAATGATAGAGATGCCATGCTGGACCAGCAGCGCCTAGAAGAGTCGGAGCGACAGGTGGAAGCGGAAATGTCAGGCCAGGCGAACGCCGGCAACAATGCGAATCCAACCTCCAATGGATATGGGTCGCTGAGTAGCGCGAACCTGGGCGCCTCGAGCCTGACCCTCAAGAACCTGATCGCGAGAATTGATATGAAGCGGAGCTTGGTCCAAGCATCCGATGCGGAACTCCGAAGCCTGATGAGCGAGGTTCGTAAGAACCGGAGTAAGTGGGCTAGTGAGGACAAGATTGGCCAAGAAGAGCTGTATGAAGCTGCGGAGAAGGTGCTTAGTGAGCTCAAGGCGATGACAGAGCATTCAAGCGCGTTCTTGACTCGAGTAAATAAGCGCGATGCGCCTGATTATTATACAAGTGAGATACCCTGACGGAGGAAGTGCCACACCGTGCGCTCAGTTGCTGACCTCCTGCGCTAGTCATCAAACATCCGATGGATCTGGGAACCATGACCAAGAAGCTGAAAGCGCTGCAATACAAGTCGAAGCAGGAATTTGTCGATGACATTAATCTAATATGGTCGAACTGCTTCAAGTATAACACTAACCCAGAACACTTCCTCCGCAAGCATGCTTTATACATGAAGAAGGAGACGGAGAAGCTCGTTCCTCTGATTCCAGACATCGTCATTCGAGACCGCGCTGAAGTGGAGGCAGAAGAGCGCCGACTGCAGATGGCCGAAATGGATGGCGCCGAAGAGAGTGACGACGAACCGATCATGTCGTCCCGCGGCCGCAAAGCCCCCGGCAAGTCATCATCGAAGAAAGGCACTGCGCCTGTTCGAAATACTCCCAGCGGGTCGGAGCCCCCTGGCCAGAGCTCTCAGCCACCGGGGCCGGTCCGTTCGGACTCTGATGTCGTGATGGAGGGAACTCAGAACGGGCTTGTAACGCCGCCCCCGGGCACACAGACGCCATCTGACCCTGCGGGCGTCAGCTCTGGTGTACCTGGAAGCCAGGCTGATGCTATGGACATTGATGGGTTAGTCCCGACAAGTACCGCGCTGAGCGCATTGCCCGCCTCCGGTGTGGATTCCGAAGACCCCGAGTACAAAGTATGGAAACAGGTCACGAAGAAGGATCGTGCTCTCATTGCCGCAGAGAGGCATCGTCTCTTTAAAGGTGACAAGCTCAACTCCGATGAGCCAGCATTGCTCCGTACCAAAGCGGGCATGCGCCGGTGGATCAGAAACCAAAAGCACAACCTTGCAGAGAACGACAAGGCGCGAGATTCAACAGCACAAGGCATGGAACCTGGTGCTGCAGGTGAGACGCTCGCGGAAGGTATTGAGGTGGACGAGGATCGAGTGATTCCCGACTATTACGATGTCATGTCCGGTGTCCCCGATCTACCTTCTCAGCTACTCTGGAAGGAAGACTCGGACGGCAACATTGTGGATGCGTCCGAAGAATTCTTGAGGATCCTCCCGCAAGGCTCATTCACTCAACCAGATAGTAAGCTGGCCCGGAAAATGGATGCAAACATGCGCCAAATGCAGGAAACGCGAAAGGTCTGCTCGAAAATCGGCATCGTCAAGCAGATGCAACTGCAGTCTCAGGTAGGCGATCTCTCGAATCGTGATGTTTCTTCTGTCTAACTCTTCGAAGATGTACCAGAATCAGTTTCAAAAATACCAGCCGGAACCCTTCGTCGAGCAGGATGTGTCTCCTCATGTGATGAACGACGGGGGCCCAGTCATTGCTCCTTGGGTTTGCAAGGCGGCCTTGCAGCGCTCCGTGGCAAAGATCTTCTACCACACGGGGTTTGAGGAGTATCAGCCTTCGGCCCTGGATGCAGTGACTGATATTGCCTCCGACTTCTTCCAGAAGATAGGCGAAACCTTGAAGTCGTACATGGAATCCCCGAAAGTTCCGACTACCGACGCGTCCGAGGCTACGGGTACAGCTCAGTGGAAGCGAGCGTATACGGAGCCGGAGATCGTACTACATACTCTCTCATCTGTTGGCATCGATGTAGAGTCTCTGGAGTCTTACATCAAGGACGATGTGGAGCGGCTCGGGACGAAGCTCTCCACAGTTCATGACCGGCTGCGCTCGCTGTTGTCCGAGCTCCTGCGACCTGCGCTTGCAGATGGCGGAGAGGATGGCTCCAACGCATTCCAGGACGGCAGTGAACAGTTCATCGGCGGTGACTTTGCAGAAGACATCGACGAGGACTTCTTCGGGTTCAAAGAATTGGGGCTGGACAAGGAGTTTGGACTTGCCACCCTCAGCGTGCCACTTCATCTCTTGCAGAACAGGATGTACAATGCCGCGCAGGCACAGAACACCAGGTATGTCTCTCTTATTGTATCGACTATTGCTTGCTTGATACTGATGTGTTTTGCAGTGCTGCCCAAGCCGTCACTCTCTTTCCCCCGCCCGCTCCCTATCCTCGCATCACAAACGACTCTCTCTCTTTGCAAATTGGGTTGGTTCAAGAATTTTTCAGCTCCAAGCTCCAAGCAAACAACAACGAGCCTTTGGTCGAAGATCTTGAGCTACCACCGAAACAACGACCCATGGCCGCGCGACCTCGTCTACCAGCGTCCGGCAAGATCCCGCCGCCTTCCGCTCCTTCAGGCTTGACCACCAGTCCCCAGAAGCGACCGCTCCCGCCCTCAGCATCGGGGCAGTCGGGCGCTAAGGCTGGTGCGTCGGAACCGAGCAAAAAGAAACTCAAGAAGAACGGGCCTAGCCTGGGCGCTCCCGACTCGACAGCCGAAGGAGACGAAGCCGCCGCCGTTGGAGTAGATGGCAGCAAGCCGTCGAACGGATCGTTGTTCACTGCCGCGTCAGCGGACGAGCCCTCTGCTCCGGATGCAACTAGTAAGGGTGAGATGGACAACTCGACCGCGCCAGAAGGGGCTGGTGCTGAGCATCAGGCCCCAGCTGGGACCTCAAACGATGACCAGAATCCCAACCACGACAGCGCCGCTGCCCTACCAAACGGAACGGCAGATGAAGCGTCATGATATGATCTGTCCTACCTCAATGCCATGATCGCTATTTCCCCCCGCACTGTACTACCTCACTATACCATGATTATTTTACCCCTATCTCTTTCTACCAATTTTTATTTCCTTTTTCTTTTCGTCCATGTCTTCTTTGCAGTATATTATATCGTCCACCACTTATGTCTTATCTACCTTTTTACCCACTTTTGCTTCCTATTCTTCCTCACTTGTTTTTTTCATTCTCTCATCGCCTGTTTTCACTCTTGGATGATATATAGTGTGCGATATGTGGCGTCGCGCTTCTTCTTTTCAGCTAGCTGCCTTTACCCGAACCCACGTTTGAATTTGGTTCGAGTTCGAGCCCCTCTTGTCCTATCTAATCCCAGCATTAATAGTGTGCGACAAGAGAACGGAATTACAGCGGGGGGAACACACAAAAAAAACAGATATATGAGATACACAAATACAAACGATGCATCCTTGTTCAGTGTACTTGCCTTGTATACGGTGACACGAAGATAATGCGTAGCTGTTCAACATATATTAAACTAAGGGCAGGGGTTTAATTCCTTCCATTACGATCTGGCCTGCGTCTGCATCAGCCCTTTTGTCTTGGCTTGGCTTGTGCGTTACTTCTTATCCAGTGTTCTAGACTAAACCGGGGTATCTGCCAACCATCTACTAGATAAGTGGGACCCTGTAATATCTTTTCTAGATCTCACCAGCAAACGCTCATCTGGTACTACCGTGTAACGATAACCCATTCAGACGGGTAAGTAGCCAGCAGGGTAACACAAAGACAGACGGACAGGCAGGCAGCCAGGGACCTACATAGTACCTCCCATCTACCTCCGAGATGCAGCAGCATCAGCATGCATACATGGCATGATCCCTATCTATACCAATCTAACTGCTCCAACATAATACATCCCATTGCATCTGAGTACTCCGATCCACATCAGTTATTGTTTATTTGTCCCTGTTCAGTCAGAACTATCAACCACATAAGCTTGTAATCAAAGTAAAACAAACAACTACCTCATTACCTTTCCTAGCCTGCTCAGATTGTGCAACATCCCACTTCCTCACTATCAACCACTCACTCATCCCATTCCATCTTAATTAAGTAGACAGACAGACAGACATGCAGGGCCTGACTAACCGACTCCAAAACACAGTAAATCTGAACCACCCTAGTGTTCTACAGTAGAGATTAATGCACTCCGTATAGAACAGTCATAGTATGTCTAATACACTGACTGACCCACAAACGCCCCGTCTATATCCTATCTCACTACATCGTATCATTATCCATCCATCTATCGATTCTTCACTAATAAAGATATCAGCATTAATGAGAATAAGAATAAGTAGAAGTCTCGGTTCAGGCCCCACTAGCTTACTCGTCCAGTCAATTTGGATGTATAAATAGGTAGGTAGGTAGGTAGGTAGGTAGTATTCTAGCCAGTAGGTATGTATCCTCGGTCCTCGAAATATAGCCCTACTCTGCTTTCCCTTACTCTACTTGACTTTCCTCCTGGCTGGGTGATAAAATATGCAGCTTGTTAATTTGCTACTTACACAATCTTCGCTCTTACTCTTACTTGTTTGAGAAATCTGTGGTGGTTCGATGTTTTGTGGCGCGTCTCCATTTGACTTTGTACGATTCCTCCATTTTGGCTGGCCGGTTGTTGGGTTCGGCGCACCCGCTTCTTGGCTTAGCCTGACCTATACCGTCTGGCTTGTCCATACCGCATCTGCAACTGATGAATCATTTGTTACTTGGAAGTAGTCTACCCATGCTTCTACTGACACTACGAGCTCCTGTGGACATCTGGTAAAGCAATAAGATCAATTGAAACTCAAGGACTATGGTACGGTACGCCAATGGTCTGGCCAGCAAATCCCCATCGACCTAAACCCTCCCACCATCAAGGCTAGTTAGTTAGATTCAGAAAGTTATGCTACCTGAACTTCAACGTTGAACCGACGCAATCCGAGTACGACAATAGCAAGCAGATTAGACGATGTACCGGACATCGCTGTGTAAGATACTAAAGGAAAAAGCAACCAATATCTCCACCATGTCAGCTTTTGCCTAGATGAACCACATCTGCCAGGGCAGTCTGTTCCTCCGGTTGATGATTGGCAGTAGCTTAGGGTCGATTGGCCTGTTCTTAGGCTTGGGATTCGTGAGCTTGATCGTGTTACCGCTCTGTGGACCCGAGCTGGCCGGAACATCCTCGTGGCTGCGGGCACGGCTAGCGATAAGGTGCGCATAGTAAATAGCCGGGTCTATATTTTTCATATATGTTAGCACTATACGCCTCATAGAGTGGAAGTAAAGGCGACTTACACAAGGAGACCGAAGTCGTGGACCGAATGTACTGGTAACAATGATCATAAATCATGTTCTGAAGCTCATGGGGTTTGTGCTGCATCTGGTCGAGGATGACATGATAATGAACGGGCCGCGAAGTTCCCTGCAGAGCAATGTGCGAATAGAGGAGGAAATCCCAATCATGTGGGGAGGTCACATCTTTCTCAATTAGAACACCCGGCAGCGGGTTACCGTTCCTGTCTGCAGCATTGCGATCAGTCGGCCTCGGGAATGCTCGCAAATGGTGACGCTTGTTAGCAACAACCACAGTGATCTTACCATCCCACTGATTCTGGTTGTGCTGCGTGATGACACTCTTGATGTTTATGACCTCTTGCTTAAGGACGTGCTCAAATTGACCGGAAGACACACCGTCACGGAAGTAATAGACGTACTTAGGCGCGCGTCCCTGTCCGACAGTGGACATCCATTCACGGACAAGGGGGGCGAGCATAAACTCCATACTAGTCCGCGAGATGATCTCTACACGGTCCATGTTTGCTTCGCAAGAGCCGAAGTAGCTGCTGCCATAGGGATCCTTGGACACGGAAAGTGCCGCCATTGAGGGTGACCAGACACCCATGGGAGGATGAGTCACGTCAGCGCCAATGATTATTGAGCCTGGCCGCAAGGTTGCTCCTTGAACCTTTGACACGGCGCGACTTGTGACTCCTCCAAGCTTAGCGTTCACCTTCATTAGGACGTTGGAAATATATTGAGCGTTCCCCTTGATGACATGAGTTGACTGCATGACCTGGGAGGGCACGCCCCAGCGGCAGTCACACGACTTCTTGATGCGTGTATAGGTGAAGGAATTTTTATCCGGGACGATGACAAGAAGCAACTGGGGGTCCTCTTGGTTTGCCTTTCCGGCACCCTCATACAACTTTTTAATCGCGTCACCGATATCTTCTTTAAGCTCGATGATCACAGGACGGCGGGTAATACTGCCTCCATGTCCAGCATAGGTCTTCATGAAGTTATCGGCAAATTTGACTACCTGGGCCTCGTTGATAACGTTGCGTCTTCCGGGGAAATAGCCAATTCCCCATGCTTGTAGGGGATGTGTATTTGGTGTGTAGAATTTCTTTCCACGGAGATCCCAGCGGCCACTAGTTCCAGGCTCAATGCGCTGGTTGTTGCCGAACATGACGGCGGGACTTGGGAGAAGCCGAGCCTTGGTCTTCATCATGGACTCACTAATCTTAAGCCCGAAGTTGTTAAGGACAGGGTCTTTGTCATGGGCAAGTGTCTTCTTAGAAGTCATGATTGTCTCGAGCCTCTCTGCCGGACGAGACGCCGCATACTTGATCATTGAAGCTGTCTGCCATTCGTTCAGCTTGAAAGGATAGCGCTGCAGACCCTGGATGGTCAAAACCTCCATGGGGTACACCACGTCTTTCTTCGTCATTTCAACCATGGGAAGTGCCCAGTCGTTGAGAGTCAGGTCATACTTGCGCTTGAAGTACTGCTCAACGCTCATGCGGTTGGTTTTGCCGGTGGCCTTGTCTTTGATGTCAATCATGTACTGGCGCGCATTGCCATTGATAAGCCCCTTGACAGTGAAACGGACACCCAGGACTGGACATCCTCCGTAGAATGGAGCCACGACCAGCTTCCGGAGCCGTCTACTGACTTCTTGGAAGAGTTCGGACTCGGTGACTCCTCCATATCCATCTGCTTTGGGTTTAAGAAGATGAGACAGATGCTGATGGTCTCTGGCTTCGCAAATCTCCATTGCCGCGCCAGTCAGGCTAATACGGGACCAGAAGCATGTATTAGAGACGTCAACATTAACGACAAGTCTACCGCCCTGAAATAACAGTTAGATCAAGGACCGAACTCAAGGTAGACCAAGGGCGAGCTCACCATGGCAGGTCGAATGGATTGATACATTCCCTTGAGAGCGATAACGCCCCCGCCGAGCTCCTCCTTCCCTCCATTTTCATCGAAAAAGGAACGTTTGAGGGCCAAAAGCCGCGAGGAGGGATGTTCCCTGAGAACATGGTCAAGGAAATCTAAAGAGCGATCAGTTTGTCTCGAGTAACATAGAAAGAGTGAGTACTTACTCATCGCCTCCAGCACTCCGTCGTCGAAGGACGCCTGACCAGTGAGCCAAGCATTCAACACGGCCAGGTTGACTGTTCTGGTGTGCCGGACAAGCAGACGGAAGGTATTCTTGTCTTTGTCTTTGCCTGTTCTTGCAGGGCGACCCTCTTCAACATCAAGATTGATCTCTTCGTTGAATTCGGTCTTGTAATGGTTCATCGACCTGTTCGTGCCATAAGCAGTGCCCTGTGGAAATACTTGTTGGTCGACCTACCATGCAAGCTTCGAGCCATCGAAGACGATGCTCTTCAGATTCTCCCTTCGAGCCTTTGAATTCCACACTTTCTTGTTGACAATGAACTTCTCCAGTCCGCCGCCGATATGAACCTATGAAGATTAGCAATAGCAGAGTGGTTCACCTGGGGTGGCAACCCACATCATACTGGTAAACGGTGCGGCTGGGAAATTTCGTAATAGGGTAAGCGTTGACTTGGAGTTCGACCTCCTTGCCTGTAGTGTTGAAACCCGGACGGGGGACAGTCTCGACTGGTACAGAATACTTTCTCTCCTCGTCAGCGCTGCGGAATCTCAAGTGACGGAGACCCCCGGTGAGCTTGTTGATAGCTTCAATTTTGTCCATGATGAAGGGAAAAGTAACGCAAGATAATTGCTTCGATATGGTAAAACAAAAAGAGAAAGCGATAGAAGAGGATAACCTGCAAAGAAAGCACACGATAGTAGGAAAATAGAGAAGGGTGGTGGAGAAGGAAGAAGAAGGAACTCTGGAAGAGAGATCAATGGGATATTTATAATCCTGTCAAGAAACGGACATTCCCACATATTGTGAAGCAAAAGAGCCAGTGAAATAGGAATCTTGAATATCAACTTCCTAGATGGAAGGAATGGTGGAAAGGTGAATCCCGGCAGGATAGTGGCAGCAGGCGGCGTTTGCCCAATGACATGGGGTGAATAGGCAACCTCCTGCAAGTGATGCTGTTCGAAATGGGTTGTACAGAGAAAAGAGACCGGGAAGTTCCCCCAAATTCGGAAGCAGGGGAGAAGGTAATGGGTCGGGGGAAGGGAATATCCCGGAGATTCCCAGCACGCATAAAGAAGGACGGTGAAAAGACCAAGGGAATATGCCGTGCGACACGGCCCAACGGCGGTGACAGGAAAGCCAGTGCATTACACCACATGATGCATATTGAACGAATCGAGGGAATCCAAACAAAGGCCTGAACTTACCAAGTGGTTGATCGCAAACGCAGACATTGGCAGGTCCACGTTCTTGCACATGTCGGTCTTCAATCTAGGCCGGTCCAACGCCGGGTCCGAAAGCGGAACATCTCTGCTCGCCTGCATGGTTGCGACAACGCCGAGAGATTTTGGTTGTTTATTGGTTTGTTTAGGTTTTGGGCTGCTATTATGATGGTTAATGATCGGAAGAAGTAGACAGGGGGAGGAGCGTTCAAGAGAAGAGGAGTAGGGTGGAGAGGAAGAAGGAAGAAGAGGGAGAGGAAGAGAGAAGAGGTCTTTTATACCTTGACGCCCGCGAAAAGGACTAAGTCAGGTAAGAGAGGATGAAGTCGAAAGTGAGGATACAGAGAGAGGTAAGAGGATGAGAGGATGAGGAGGAAACAGAACAAGAGAGCCAAAACACGTCGAGGGAGAGTCGGAGGGGCAACAACGCGTGTTAAGTTTCAGATGAGGAAGGAGCGAAGCAGAGGAGATCAGCCTGGATTGATCGCGCCTTCCTTGTTTGTCGATTATACAAACTGTGGCCTGACTCGATGGAGAACGGACAGTGAGGTCAATCCGGATAGCGTCGGATTGCTCAGACGATATACGCGATCTCTACTTTACGAAGATTGCGCGGAATTGCATACAATGTCAATTCAGATGTGATACGGAAGACAGTGCTACAATGTTCAATTGCTATCAATTTGAACGCGAAAAGATCAGACGTGATATTCCATATCTGACTTATCTCCAGCGCTTGGTGGGCTTTTCTTCCATTTCCCTTAAGCTGTGCCATTGGACCGCAAGCTAACAAATTCAGAGACTTCAGATGAGATTACGATTCCTGAACCTTCATATCGAATCGAACAGCTACGGTTTACGCACTCGGAATCACCTTATCACGGAGAACGAGCGAGACACCACGAGCAGGAATGGGAGTATTGGGTGTTCACATAGGGAATACCCATGAATGAAAGCAAAACCCGCTACTTGTGTCATGGGGTAAGCAGCATATATAAAAGGGCAAGAAATGTACTAAGAAAATTAAGCAAGCAAGGAGATAGTCTAATCAACACATTTCTCACTACGCAGTTGATTGCCATCTACCTTCCGAGTCATACTCTCTCCCTCGGCTGTTCTACAAGGTTACTTCGTTTATATATTGGTCCCTATCAGCATGGCCAAGCTTCCCTCAAACACTAGCAATCAGCTAGAATATTCGCCTAAGATACCAATCAATAGTCCTCAGCCGGCAAAGTATACACGAGAGGGATCCTCCATGAACATGGATCATCTATCAAAACGCTGGAAGCATTCGACGAGAACCCTCCACATCTCTATTCATTAGACCGAAAAAGAGCCCCTCAAACTGCCGGTAAAACCAGATACACTACTCACAAATACAACACTAGCACAGCATAGACAGTTAGCCCTTCCCCAAAAGCAAAGCCCATCAACCTTCTCAAACCCCATCCAATCAGCCAAATCTAATCCCCACTCAGATCTAGAACAATCTCATCCAGATCATCTGAATGCTCTACACTAACAGCACGGCATAGTCTCCAGTCCAGGACAAGAGAAGCAACCTAAATAGGCAAATATATCCCTCCACCAGGTCGGTCGTCGCTCAATTCGCCCCACCAAATGCCTACTCACTGGACATCCATAGAATTCCGAGAGAGATACACAAGTAGGTAGTACAGTACGTAGATAACTAAACTACCAGCGAAAGGGATTATACATGGTGACTGGTGTCAAGGTGTACATGCAATGACTACTTACTTCATGGTTACTATATTTCCGGTAGGTAGGCAGTCGAGGTCCGCGCTAATATGTGCGGATAAGAATACTATGTGTGGATAAGCATTTCTTAAGACTGAAGGTTGGTAACATAGTGGAGAACGGTCAGGCTTAGCTGGGTATAGTGATGCTGAAAGGGTGGTGTTTCAAGACTCTAAATGAGGATATTGTCAGTCTGATACTGCACTTGAAATCCCGTCTCCAATTATATACTAAACCATCTATTATCTGCGCACTATATATATCTCCGAAACCAAATCATTATATACTTTTAGCCCATCACCTGCACTGCAGCAGTTTCCTTGACTAGTGGGATAAAACTACTCCACCCCACCAGTCGTGCTCCTCCGCCGCACACCCAACCTCTGCATCTCATACGCCTCGCCTCTCTCCAAATCATCCTCAACCGCCGACTCAGACGAGCTCTCATCCCGACGCATCATAACCCCATTACCTCCACCCCCATTCTTCGAATCACGATGATCCTCATCCCGACCCGAAGCAGCAGCAGCAGCAGCATCACTCAGCCCGTGGGTCCCGCCCACGCTCTCCATAGTGAATGGACTAGCAGTCGGGGCATCCAGAACGGACAGTTCCTCCTGCGTAAACCACCAGGGAAACAAGAACGAGCGGACAGGGATAAGCAGCAGAATGATAACCGGGAAGCCGATGGCAGCAATAGTCTGGGTAATGGCAAAGGTGGCACCGAAGCCGATCAGCTCCAGAATAACAAACACCCAGATGGAGAGACGGCGTTTGATGCGCTTGAGCGGGTTAGAGGCTGGCGTGAGGCCGCTGTCTTGGGCGAGGAAGATGAGTTTCTGGGTGATGCCGTTGCCTTGAAGAGCTTGAACGCCCATGATGAAGAAGAGGCCGGCCAGGACGGCTTGAGGAATTAGGTGCAGGACAATAAGCAGAGGGCCGGTCATGGTTCCCAGGGTCATGAGGCCTTGGGCGAAGTTGCTGACGCGTTGCTCGACGACGTGGTCGGTGACGCGAATGGCTTTGCCTTTGTTGGTGTCGTCTTCGTCGGCGACGTCGCGGGTGACGCAGAGAGCGGCTGTGTGAAACGGTGCTTGGGGGATGAGACCGTTGGGGAAGGGGATACCCAGGAGTCCGGCCACGAAGGTGGTGATTCCCAGCAGCCAGAGGTCCCAGTGGAAGCCGGCTGGCTTGCGCAGAGGGAACTCGGTTCCTTGGGCGATAAGAGACGAGACTATATGGTCAGTCAACCGAGTATGTTTTTATCCTGAATGTTGACTTACCATTATGGTCAAAATAGAACAGAATAGTCAACAGCACCGCAAACGGAATGGCAAGGAACACGTCGCCGACATTGATATCCCAGAAATGAACCAGCCACGGGCGCTCTTCTGTTGGGAAGAACGCTTTGCTCGTGGGCAGCCTTGCTACCTCGACATCCCTCATATGGCCGATATGAACGAACCCGGTAAAGAATACAATAGTCAAGGGAGTGCCATAATCCTCCAGAAACTTGCGAACCCACCGCTTGAAGAGACTGCTGTTACCAAGCTCACCGCAAATCCAACCACTCATAAGCACCAGCAAGGCGACCATGATACTGAGATACGCGGAAGTCTCGCCAGCGGTTCCCCACTGCCTAGTGAGGACCTGAATACCCTTTTGGAGGTAGATGAAGGCGACGTAGAAGCCAAAGATGTCGCAGGAGAAGCGGGTGACATAGGTGAGACCATTACAGGCATTGGTTATGGCAAGCAGCCAATGCATAATCAACGACCATCTACAATGATCAGTACGAGAGCTGCCAAAGAGAGAACGCGGAAAGAAAACTCACATCCCAATCCAGCACATAAATGCCAAATAATTCGTTCCCCGGGGCGAGATAATATCATAAACCGTGTAATTAAACACAGTAATAGGACCTTACCAATCAACATACAATCCACCAGCAAATGGAATATAGAGAGAGAGAAAGAAAAACATACCAGTAACACCCACAATAACCAACGGCTGCGCCGCAAAGACCGAAAACACCACAGCAGCCAGCACACTCGCAAGCAGGACCTCATTAACGCCATAACTCTGGTTGGTTTTTTCAAACATATCCAACGAGAAAGCCAGCGCAGGGAGAATACTACACAGCCCGAATCAGCACACTTTCTTCCCTCCAAAACCAAATCCCAAATAAACACAACCAACACCAAAAGAAAAGAAACAGGATTCACCCACTTAGCAAAATACATATACACCGTGGCGGGCACAACGCGATAATCCCACGCATCCGTCCAATCACTCCAATAGAACGGAGCCCTTCGCTTCACATCCTGAATCATGCCGCGAAAGAGATGGATTTTGTACCATTTCTCATCCTTCTCATTCCCGGAGGGAGCAGCATTACCAGCACCGCTACCAACAACGGATGATTGATACCTGTGGTCATGATGGACGTGTGTACTGTGCTGAGAGCGGATACTGCTCGTCGGGCGGAGATGTTGCGATTGCGATTGCGACTGCCACGGCCGGCGCGAATGCGAAGATGACGGTGGGAGGGTTTCTCCTACTCCTCCTCCGCCGCCGCCGCTGTGGGAGCCGGAGGTGGAGGCAGTTGGACCTTGCATGGTTCTATTGAGAACTCGGCTGTGCTGGCCTCAATATACTACAGGATAATAAAGAGTAAGAGTAAGAGTATACACGTAAGGAGCCTAGCTCTCTGCCAGCTCCGGCGGGAGGAGAAAGTCTTTCGCGACAAGCTCAGCCGAAATCTTAATTGGCTATCCGGGGAATTGTTAAGTTCGTTTCGAGGAAGGGAAAAAAGTGTGGAGAAACGGCCGGCCGGCTAGTAGCTAGCTAGCTAGACTGGCGGCGGCGACGGCGAGTCACGGCGACGGTTGCGGAAACCTTCACGAAAGCTGAGTGATAACTGGGGTGATCATAGAAAAGCAAGCAAAGGGAAGCGGATGGGAAATTACCACCACTTTCTTGTCTAATGAGATTTAGGGACTTTGAGGAATAAAAGTCTTTGACTACTACTAGTCATGAATCTACCGGTAGCGACCATGACTAGTTAGTGCCTAACGTCATTGGCTTTAGCGAGCGACGTTTTTTGCCGACGGGCAGCCATGCGTACGTTGTGCAGACAGACAGACAGATTGCATGCAAAAGTAGTTTTCGTGTTTATTAGAAAGTGGAAGCAAACAATTACAGCAGAACGCTTGATGCGGAACTACCTAACTATTACACAGAGTTGTTAAAACTATCATTGCCAGTGTCCTACGTGCACTATCAATTTACCCGGGCTGGAATCCACTACCGGTGTCCCTAGCTATCGTTTGCATCAATATTAACCACTTTTATGTCGCATCTCCTCTAAGCGGGAGGAGGAGGCGGGGGAGGCTGGTCACTAGGCGGCTGTTCATCATGTCAGTAAGCGGTAGATTCAATTAGATAGATAGCACATACCGGAGGCGGGGGACCCTCGCCAGGAGGCGGAGGGGGTGGGCTGCCAGAGCCGTAGTACATTGGCGGCATGCCCGGCGGCGGAGGTGGAACACTCAGACCCGGAGGAGCGCCAGGAGAACCCATGCCAGGGTAAGTAGGATAAGCTCCGTATCCATACGATGCTTGTCCGCCAGGGGGCGGCGGGGGAGCAGCCTGTTGCCAAGGAGCAGCAGCGGAGGCAGCAGCAGCTCCAGGTGCACCATAACCACCGTGAGAGCCATAGCCATAGTCGCCGCCGCCGCCGCCGCCGCCGCGTCCCTGTGCAGCCCATGGAGGCGCGCTGCCGTGGTCGCGGGAGCCGTAGTCGTCACGGCGATCGCGGCCTCGCTGCTGCCAGGGAGCCACGTCACTGGGAGGAGGTCCGCGCTGCCATGGCTTCACGTCGCGGTCATCATAGCTTTGATCGGGGCCAGCCTCGATCCGGCGAGGGACATGGCCGTCTTCGCCGGGCGCGCCACCAGACAATTCTTGCATGAGTTGCTGAGTGATGTTAATACTGTGTACTGTATACTTGAGAGAATTTGCAGGAAGCATACCTCCATCTCACGGTCGACAGCGTCACCGCCACCGATAGCCCTGCGGCCACCGAAGCCACCGTTGTTGTTGCGCCAGTCGGAACCGCGCTGACGGTCGGGACAATCACGGGCCATGTGACCAGCGTTACCACAGACGCGACAGATGATATTGGCGGTGAAGTTGCGCTGCTCAGGGCAGTCGTACTTGCGGTGTCCGATTTGACCACCTGCAGTTGTTAATTATGTCCCAAACGAAATGAGAGGGGAAAGAAAGACGTACAGTTCTGGCAGGCCTGATTCTCGTCATCACGGAGAGTACCGTTGAGTGCGGCCAGCTCTCGAAGTTGATTCCTCTTGAGCTCGTTCTGACCCTCAGGGATCGAAGCGGCCTGTTATCCATTAGCACCTAGTACTCATTGTGCAAACATCTCAAGGATACGTACCGTCTCAATGACATTGTGCACCAGCTTCTTCGCCTTGTTAACCTTCTCCTCAGTATCTGCCATAATCAAACAGTGAAGATCTTCTTCCTGGTTGCTGGCGTGAGCGGCATCAGAGCGACCCTTTCCTTCCTTGACGGAGCCTTTACCACGAATGGCAATCTTGGCACCAGACTCCGACTCCATCTTCTTCAGGGTATTACCACGAGGTCCTATGAGTAAGCCAACTTTAAAAGACAGCAAAAAGCTAAGTGTTAGTGCAAGCTGTTTATAAATTACTTTCAGGCGGGTGAGTGTGAGCAAGAAGGTGTAAGAGGAAGAACAGGTAGAGCAAGGGTTCGCAAGAAGCGAGCTGGAGATAAACAACGCCCGGCGGCGAAGTCTTCATCAGAAGCTCGACTCGAGCACAGCATAGTCAAGGAGTGCAGAAGAGTACAAATACAGCAATGGTTAGGAGTTAGAGGGTTAGTTATCATACTGAAGTTAATCTCTGGATAGTCATTCACAGGCACATAGACCTTCTCCTGGGTCTTAGTAGGACGTCTGTAGTCAGAAGGCGGGTGGTAGTTAGGAATAGTCTTCATCGCCTTTTCGACGAGTTTGTGGCGCTCATCCTCGAGACGCTTCCGGTAGCGGTATTCCCTAGTGTTTACACGTCTGCCAAAGTTATCGTACTGAGGAGGGGGGGAGGGAGATCTAAGAACCGTTAGTCATGTCCATAGCACGGAATCGGACTGAAGAAGAAAGAGACGAACCTATCCCCATCAGCCGGCACAACATCATTGATCCTCAACTTCTGGCTGATCTCCTCAATCCGCAAATGCAGGGTATACGCTTCCAGCTGTTCATTGGTGAAATTAGCCATAATCATGGTCGGCAGACCCATGAGACCGGCAGCCTTGTTTTCCTGCGCATCGCCCCAACGGTTACGCTTCTTGCGCTTCTTGACGCCGTCGGCGGGGGGTTCAGCTAACCATAGCATCAGCAGCCGTATAATATAAAGAAAGATAAGAAGAGTATGTACTCACCGCGGACAGGGCTCCTGCCACGCTTATAGGCCGAATCACCAGCACCAGGCATAGAAGCAGGCGTCGCGGTGCGACTCTCATCCTCCGGGCCCTCCTCACCTCCAAACCGTCTCCGGCCCAGAGGGATGTTATTGGACCCGGTGATTCCCTGGTTGCGCCAGGCCATGATGGACGACTATTAATCCCTGTTGTTAATGTGACAGAAATATGAGCAAAAAAGAGAGAATCTTTTTCTTTCTTTCTCCGCAAGATCCTTGACGAGAGGACGGCGATGCGATGCGACGAGAGAAGGGAGATGTGGCAAGGCTTTTAGGCCGGCACGTGGTGATGACTAAGCGGGCGGAGGGAAGCAGAATATCCAGCTAAAGATGTATGCAGCTTTCAGTAACTAAAGCACAACTGTCTGATTACTTCACCATCAATACTATCTCACAACCCCATCAATGCAAAATCAAGCAATCATATCCATCATTACTAACTAAATAATACTAACAAACTAATGCTTAGCATCCGCCTTCATCCCCTGCTGAATCCACCCCTTCGACTCCTCCGCAATCTTCTCCGCCTTGGCCTTATCCTTCAAGAGCTCCTTAATAGTATGCGGACTCGGCACATGCCTACCCTTCTCAACGCCCTCCCTAGCAGCCATGCGTTCCTCCCACGCCTTCAGATTCGGGAACTCCTCAATATCAATTCCCGCCCACCCGGCCGCCGCAACCCATCCCCAATGCGAAATATCCGCAATACTGACGTGATCACCAACAAGATACCCAGACTTCGACTTGGCGAGGTGCGCATCCAGCACACTGTACAGACGTCTTGTCTCGTTGATGTAGCGGTTCACGCCGTACTCGATGCGCTCGGGCGCGTACCGGTGGAAGTGGTTCGCTTGGCCTTGCATGGGCCCGACACCGGCGTTCTGGAAGTAGAGCCAGCTGTTCTGTTCGTAGTATTCGCGGGTTCCCTGGGGGTAGGAGATCTTGTGGTCTTTGTCGTATTGTTCCGCCAGGTAGGTGAGGATGCTGCCGGATTCGAAAAGCCGGATCTTGGACCCGTCCGTGAAGGTGTCGGTTAAGGCGGGGATGCGGCCGTTGGGGTTGATTTCGAGGAACCATCTATGTTGGTGTTTAGTGGGTGGTGAGTTGATGTGAGGAAGGGGGTTAGGGAGCATACGGCTCTTTCTGGGTGTTCTTGGTGATGTCAATCTTCTCGACTTTGTAGGGCAGACTGGTTTATCGGTTAGTCAATTGCCGATTATCCAAGGAAGATAGATGTTTGGCATACCCAAGCTCCTCCAGCGCAATGGAAATCTTAATCCCATTGGGAGTCTGCGCAGTGTACAGGGTAATGTCGGGGCGGCTCATTGTGGCGGCTGTAGCTGTACTATACAAAGAAGAAGTAGAAGAGGATAATAAATGCACTCGACTCTGAACAGAAGGACTCCGTGAACCGAAGAACGAATGCAAGTAAATGGATGATGATGGGGATGATACAAAAGAAGATGCAGAGCGACGACAACAACGGGCATTAAATAGGCCTCTAGACCCTACACGAACCCCGCTCATGACCGACCAGATAACTCTACTCCTCCACGATGATTAATGCAATGGAACAGCTAACAATGTCCACTGGTTGAGGGGGAGTTAACTAGTAACCTTAGTAAACATGATGATGCCATTTTTGGCTGATTCATCCGTGGCCCCACTTGAGCTTGAGGTTTGATTTCTAAGCTACTTACTTTTTCCTGCATCGAAGTGTTTCTATCGGGGATTTTTCTTCTTATCGGGTGGGGATAGGTCGGTAACTATAATTATTATGCCGGCTTACTGTACGGTTAGTTTATGATTAGGATTGCGTGATTCGTAGTTGGCAGGATTAAGGACAGGGGTTGCATTGGAATGCTCGTAGGCGCAGGTTAGTAATCTGCTACATTTGTTGCTGAGGAAATGCATCGCTACTTACTAGTAGTAGTCCTTACTATCGGTGCTGACTGCTGTCCAGTAGTCCTACGGGGTGGGAAGAAGCTGACCGGAAACAGAAAGCATCGCGGAAACATACGGAGTACAATGCAAATTAGTAATACTCCAGTTGGCTTACCGAAAAATACACGAGCACAAATAAGCACAAATAAAGTTATGCAAAACTGATTGTTATGTGCAATCGCAAGCTTCAGAGCCAAGCCATACAAAGAGCAACTATATATACTACCCTAGCTATATAAAAGTATAAACCAATAGCAACCAACAAAACACCGAGAGGATCCAACACACAGGTAGTCCGTAGGCTGTGGATAATCGAGGAACACGGCCGCCAAGCGTCGATGTGCTGAGACACGAATGGGGGCCGAGTGAGCATTCACTCAAAAGGCGGCCATCCACCAGCCACCTTACCAGGTAAAACTCTCCTCGATGAAATCCACCTGCGTTTGGTCCTGTCTCTTGCGGCAGACCCGTCGAACATCGTCGCTCAGGCTTCCGTTTCCACATACCAGCACTCCCATTGCTCCGACCTGGTTCTCGACCTCCATGTTGATCAGGGTGTCAACATTAGGGCGGCCCGGGAACATTTGAACGGTAGCGCTGGGACTCTGGATTTCCTTGGTGTTGCGCGGGCGCGTGATGAACAGCATGATCCGGAGGACCTCACGACGGCGGTCCATCGCCAGAATGCTAGTCATCCAGGGCCGGATCCACTCGAGATGTTCGGGGGACTGGATGATCCAGACCAAGGTAACGCGACGGGCCGCCACGGTCCCTTCGGCAAAGCCCTGGACGAGATGCCGCACAAATGGTACTTGATGTGTGATGCCGACACCGCCTGCAAAGAGCATGACCGTGCCGTAGGAGTCCATGGTATGAATGCTACCATACGGGCCTTCTGCGAACGCTCGCAAGGTTACCCGTCCACCGGCGGAGCTCTGAGCACGCTGGAACAATTTATCGGTAAAGCCAGTGCGGCGACGGATCAGCAAGGAAATGGTTGTCTCTGGAGGCCCGCAAGGTCTTGCTGGGTCATAGGGATACCCTTTTCGCTTGCGGGGAATTCCTCGGCCTCGCTCCACCCGACGGAGAAGGGGTGGCTCATCCAGAAACCAATGGATGGGATATACAGGTAGATGTGTTGGCCGGGCTTGAAGGTCCAAGGCCGTGCCATCTTCAGGGTGATTCGCAGGGCATCGCCCGGCAGGGCCTCGACCTGCGCTGTCGTGGACTCCCTTCCGCAGTTACGGTACACGATGATGAGGATGCGAGCGGCTCGCTAGGGTCTATTGTTAATTATCTGTCTCATCTTCACATAGGAAAATGGTGGCTTACCTCGAGAGCCCAGAGGATGATGGCGGCGAGAAGGTAGTTCTGGGACACCATACCATCCAAATGTATCCACAGGAAGGCAAACGAAAGCACAACGAACACGATGTGGAGGTGAAGGAAGGTCTCGTAGAATGCATGGCGAATGGGGGAGGGAGAGTGCACAAGGAGGGCAGTGAAGGCGCAGGCAGCCTAACAGTCAAGTTAGCCAAATTCAAGCGTGATTTTCCATGAATGCTTACGATCAATCCACTCAGCATGAAGCTGCTCTCTCCAAAAACCATCCCAACGATATCCCAACCGGCTATACACCTATCAGCACACAAATGAACCATGGATTTTTACTAGGGCTGCAACATACCTTCCTGGGCCTTGGGAACCGCCCAAGCGAACACATGGGCGATCGACTCCAAGACGACAATGCGAGCGAGCCAGCGGTGAATCAAATTGAAGGTGTCAAACGGCACCTGAAGCAGGGTGATCAGGGGATTGTTCCTGCCGGCCATGAGCACCACCGGGATAAGGTTCACTGTGGCCATGGTTCCGGTGCGGTTGCGGATCAGGCCCGCAACCGTGGACTCCTCGGACCCATAGGGTACTGTAACAACGCAAAGGACGATGTTCATGACGATGATGCCCACCAGGATGAAGGAATGGAACCGACTGGGCAGCGTGCCCATGTTGACAGCTCGGGAGAGCTGAAACTCGCGGTTGTGGCGGGTACGGAACAACGGGGCATAGATGATATGGTTGTTGATTTTCGCGAGCATGCTGTCGGGGTGAACGAAGTACCGCTGGCGTTCATTGTTGAAACTTGCCAGTCGCCTCATATGACTGGCAAGACGATGCCACATCTTCCAGACATAAATGAAGGCAGCCATTAGGCCAAGAACCAGCAGAGTGAGACGAGCGAGATCATCGTTGAGCATCTCATAAAACGCCCAGCCCCCTCCTCCATGGCGCTTTTCGAGCTCTGCTGCAGAAGCAAGTCCGACCAGGGACGAGCAAAGAAGAAGAGAATGCATGTTTGTGTGTGAATTGAAAAATGAGAAGAAGAAAAAAAAGAGTGGAAAGGATATCTCGACAATCGACGTCAAGATGTACTAATAGGGGGATATTTCTTGCAGGAGACCAGCTCTACCCAGACGGACTTTTTTCTTCAGAAACTAAATGCAAAAGAAGAAAAAAGGAAAGAAAATCCCGAAATGATCCTCGTCAATGAACCATGCACGAGACCCAATGAGGAGTATATGAAGTCTCTAGTTGTTGGACTGGCGTGGGGAGAGCAAGAATATCCCACGTCCAGCTGAGCCAGGGTTCACCAACAAGGGTATTGTTATGGCGCTTTGTCGAGCAGCGGGAAGATCACAACTTGAACAAAGACCAAGCGACAAGGCTGGCGGCGGATCGAAAGGAAATACGGTAAAAAGCTTGGTGTGTCTTGATTTACAGAGAATGGACGGTCGCCTGGGAACTGGGATACTTCCGTGTGGAATCTCTCGACAGTGGCGGGCAACGGAACGGAATGTTCAAAATGGAAATATGAACCAGTCACACCCTTTGCTCTTCAGCTTCAGAAAGGAAAAAGGTTCTGACAAAGAATGAACGAAAAAAACCGGTACCAACAGCCAACAACTACCCAACAGCGAGGCAGAAGCGAGCCAAATCGATTGGGGGGCGTGGGATAGGTACCCAAAAAAAATAGCAGGGATAGAAGGGAAAGAAGGGACTGACTATCCTGTAGCCGATATGTGAAAGGGAAAGCGCTTAACAAAAGGAAAAGCAGGAGAAGAGGAAAAAGAAAAATCTACGAAGAAGAAGAACGAGCAGAATAATTGAGAAAGATCTCCAGAGGGCCAGTGCCAAAAACCTTCTCAATCTTCCTCCTCGCCCTTGGCTGGATTGGAGCATTGCGGGTTAGCCGGCGACTCATCAGGGCCCAGCATCCGGGCCCATCGAGTCAAGTCAGTGCATCGCGATAAGTGGAGAGAAGGGAGAATGAGGTGGAACACTGGACAGGTCGAGCCAGGTCACCAAGAGACGCTGGGCCCGTCCGGGTGACTCCTGTCAAATTTGCCTTCCATGCCAAGCGAAGCGGATATATGAGGCCATCGATCGAGTTGAGGGGAGGGGGGGAAAGAGAGAGGATGAGTGGGTTCCTAGATGAAACAACCCAGCGGAGGCCGGATGAGATCTCGCGGCTTGGCTGGAGGGAGCGATGACCGTCGCCCTTGCGTTGTAGAAGTTTAAGAGCCAGTTAGCGAGCCAATCTTGGCGGCGAGGGCGGACAAGAGCGGGCCCCAAGTGGATTTGGCGCGGTTTGAGGTTTGAGGATGAGCAGAAGAAAAGAGTCGGAGAGAGTCAAGATAGGCAAAGACCTCTTCCGAAATGGCGAATCAGAAGAGATAATAATAATAGTAGTTCTAGACAGAAGTTCTTGTCTTGAGTGGTGTGGCCATGATTGCCGGTCATTGCCTATTTGGCTGGTGATATCAGACAAGAATTACCGAGAACAAGAAGGAGAGACAAAAATAAGGGCAGAAAGAAAGAAAGAGGACCTGTTCTTGGCACCGGGAGACCCGTGATCTGACTGATTGATTATTCCTCTTCCTTCTTCTATGCTTAACATAAACAAAGTCTCCGGGAATAAACTCTCTGCACAATCCCTTTTTCTTGTGTAACTTACCATGTCTCTCTCTCACACATCATGATGAGACATTAATCCTACTAGTAGATACTGATATCAACCACACGGCACACCAACCCCCAGCCAAGGATAGAAGGATTGTTAATGTTTTACTTTTGGGGGGGGAATTAGTAGTCTAGTAGTAGTCTACAGCAAGTTCCTATCGTCACGCCTTCCCCAAAGCAGCAGGTGGAGAAGTCCCTCATTCATTTACTCACCGATTCAAGAAAAGTGGGAATTAATATGGGATGATAAACAAACCGTCATTTCATCAATCAGAAGTAATATGATTATTCCTGGGGTGATTTTGATAGTTGATGAACTTGTCGGGGTGATTTAAATTAATTAATTAATTAATTTCATTTTTATCCTGATTTATACTTCCCTTCTTGCTGTCAGTGCATGATGATGTATGTCATCTGTCAATGTTATTATTGTTAAGCTACAGTCGTGCGACAGTCTTGTCACTGCGGCTGCTTCACTTCTTCCCGCTCAGGAGGTGACTGTCTAACTGACTGACTGACAGATCGTGGGGGTTTATGGTCTTCTACTTACTGAAACTACTACTCTACCATTCAATAATACTACTTAGGGAGTTTCAGACAATGAAGCCATACCTAACCACATTAGTTCACCTACCAGGGAATCTAGTTATCCATTTTCAAGATCTACGATAGAACAAAGCTAAAATTCCGTGCCCATCCCATGCCACATAGTATTTCCCTTTTTTCCCCCACGTCCAATCCAACCACCGGACCCAAGCATCAAACGAATGAATGACTTTTTCTTGCCCGCGGGTATCATTTATCAATCAGTCGATCAATTCAGAAACCAAGAAGATCCTCCAAAAAAACAAACCTAATCAATCAATCAATCAATCCACACCCTACCCAGAATTAATCGGTGGCTCCATCCCGAAATCGCCAGGAAATAAGATGGTCACAATAATACTCTAAATCAAAATGAACATGGACAGACCAGACCATCCCATCCACGACCCAGTGATGGGGTTCGGTCTGAAAATTGAGACCTCGCCAACAATCATTGCCAATTTCCCATCGCCCAAGCGAAAGTAAAAAGCCACAACCCCCGCGCTCACAAGAAACTCAGCTCGTTCTCGCTGTCATCATCAGAGCCAGAAATTACCCGCTCGATTGGGGAAAATTGCGTACGAGTGGAGCGTCAAGGACGCTGCATCTCCGACGGTGTGGGAACCAGTATTGGAGGTGGTGGTGGTGGTTGTTGCCGTCCCTTACTGGCGGTGCGGATCGGCGGCTTCACCACACGGGCTGATCGATGATAACCACCTTGATTTGGGGAAGTCAATCTGATAGGATCCGCACAGGAGCTGAAGGGTGTGTTCGGGCCCTTCTTCAAGACGCTGGTCTTGGCCTGGGGTAGATAACACACGAAGGGCCCGTCCGTGTCCGGGCGGCTATCGGTGCAGAACAGGACGCGCCCCGCGTATCGCTGGCGAAGCGCTGGCCGTGACTGGAACTGCAGCCCTCGTTCCTCAACCGAAACTGAAGTCTCTTGGGAGACGGTGGCCTCCAATCAATCCATCCCGCAACCCTTGTGTCCCGCTCATCGATGGCGCAGATGTCACGCAGGATGCAAGCCTCCTCTGGAAGGTTCAGGGCTGGGCGACCTGCTACTGGTTGGAACATCGACGCTCGGCTCTCGCAGCAGCTGGGCTTGAAGCGCCGTGGGGAGCCAGGCGTTTGGCAACTGGCGTGTGCTAATCTTCCATTCCACAATGCTCCTCTTCCTATCAGTACAAGTGAGGTGGCACATCCAATACAACCCCCCAATGAATGCTATTGCTGTTCCGCAGCCACCTTGTCGAGCGGAGGAATCCCCCGTTCTCATCAGCTGAGCAAGCCTCCATATAATCGCGCGAATTTCCCGAGGTATCCTCACAGTATTGAAACACCTATTGGATAAACTCTACGAACTGTTCGACTGCATTGCATCCTGTTGGTATACCAACAATAGGCAGAACAATTCTAGTTTTTCCCGCGCAACCAATGGACCTCAGGCATTTGGCAGCATCCGCTCATGCTGGGTCATTAGGCTCCTCTCCTCGTCTGAGAAATTACAGCCCGTCTCTGGGCCGGGTTTCTTGGTTAGCGGGAGGGGGTGGTAAACAGTCAGGGTCTTGATCAGTCATGGCTTTCTACTACTGCTGATATTAGGTGTGGGGACACCTGAATAGATCCAAGATGTAGCTCTGTATGGTTAGGATATACAGCGAGTCGCAATCCAACGGACCCAGGATCGATGCAAACCTGAAAGTAACTGAGAGATACTGGAAGTAACCGGCAGAGACGGCGGAATGAGAAGATGTAAATGTAAACATTGCTGCTGCTCCTCTGGATGCAGTTAGCGCCGATAGCCAGGGTCACTCGCTTCTAATCCTGACCATTAATGACATCGACTTGTGTATGCCCAGCCATCTAAGTTTAGAGTTGGATATTCTGCTACAAAGAGAGGAGAAAAATGAACCAAAGACATAGCATCGTTACAGAGTCGTATTGGGATAACCACCGATCATCGTATATAATACATAGCATGCGAATCGCCCGGCCTGGCTATGCACTGCCCGCGATAGAGAGAACCCCATGCCAAAAGACGTGAAATGAACAGGACAATAGGAAGAAGAATGAAATAATAACATAGAACCATCAGCACCCAATTCGGTGCGGGAGTAGAGAGATTTCTGCAAACGGCCCGCTCATCCAAAACATCAACTCTTTGCAGGGATATATAGAGCCAAATAAATACCTCTATTAAGACAGGCATAGTACAAGGAAATAAACCCAAGATAATTTTTTAAGCTCGGCCAGCGGCCATGCACAGGGAAATAGAGGGTAAGAGAAAAGAGATTGAGACAACCCATCATGCTTAAGCCGAAGACTTCTTCGAGCCACGGAGCTTGGGGTTGCTGGCAGCAGCGCGCTTCTTCTGCTTGGCCTTGGAAGAACCGGCATCACCGCCCTCGATGAACTTCAGCAGCTCATCGACGCTACGGGAGTCCAGGGAGGCACTGCCGGGAGCCCTGGCTCCAGCGACCTCGGGAGCAGTCTGGCCAACCTGAGGCTGGATCTTGGTGCCGAGAGAGCGAGGGTTCATGTTGACCCGGCGCAGACGGCGAGCCTGGATGTCCTTGGCATGCTTGGCGATCGAAACCGCGTTCTGAGTGAGCTGCTCCAACCAGGTCTCGGCTTCCTTGGTGTTGCGGTCGTTGGGACCCAGTTGGCTAAGGAAGATGTTGTAGGCATCACGCATCTTGCCAACGGCACCCTTCGAGTCCTGGTCAAGAGCCAGCGCCTGGGCCAGCTGGAACAGGATGGTCGCGGTGTTGATCGACTGGCGGCCAAAGAGAGACTCGCAGACTTCCAGCGAGGCCTCGAACCACTTGCGAGAGTCCGAGTACTGCTTAAGGTGCTGCAACATCACCGCGGCGTTGTTCATGGTGGTGATGGAATCGGGGTGGTTGGCGCCGTAGATGATCTTCCAGAGGTCCATGGCGTGCTTGATGTAAGCCAACGCAGTCTTGGTGTTTCCAGAAGCATGCTCGAAAAGACTGAGGTTGAGGTAGCTTAGAATGGTGTCAGCGGAATCCACACCCAGAGTACGCTCAGTGACGATGACAGCCTTGCGAGCCAACTCGACGGCCGCTTCCTTCTCGTCGGTCTGGTAGTACAGCATGGACAGCTGGTGGTAGAGCTTGGCGACCTCAGGGTGGAGGATGCCGTAGATCTGCTCGTGCAGAGACAGAGACTCCAAGATGAGCTCCTGGCCCAACTGCTTCTGGTTCTGCATAAGAGAGATACGACCGGCCTCCAGAGCCTCCTCAGCAAGGGAGCTCCTGGGGGAGGCGTCCTTGACCAAGGGCACAATGTTGAGGATGTCATCAGGGACAATGGCAAGGATAGGCTTCTCCTCCTTGGCGGCACGGGCGGGAGAGCTCGAATCGCCACCCTTCTTCTTCTTCTTGTTCTTGCCCTCCTCCTGGGCAACACCGTTGGCACCGTTAGTGGCGGGAGCCTTGGCAGGGATCTGCGACTTGTCGAAGATGAATTCCCGAGCACCAAGCTGCAGACCGAGCTTGATCGACAGATCACGGAGAAGCTGCAAGTGTCTAAGAGAGTTGAACCACTCGGCTTCCAGGGTGAAGCGGTACCGAATGGTCACCTGCTTCTCAATTGCAGCCCGGAGAGTGGCAGGGGTGGCCTTCTCGAAGGAGAAGTCGCCTTCGGGGTAGATGGAGCGCAGAGAGGCGTCGATCTCGGCAACAGGGTTGGGGTTGACATCAGCACCCAGAAGGCAGTTGAGCAAGTGAGAAATGCAAGAGGCGACAAATGGCGCCGGCACGTTACGAAGGTATTCGTTGGCAATGTGCTTGAAGGCACGGGAAATCATCTCCTGGACAAGGAGAGTAGACAGGGCATCGAGACGAGAACCCTTCTCCTTGGACAGCTGAGCCAGCTTACCAAGGTAGCGGATGTTGATACCACGCTTGTGCAAAAGCTGGCTGAGGGACTGTCCATCCATAGGGAAGCCGACATCACCGTCGTGCAGATCCTGGATCAATTCGGGCATGATCTTGGAGCGCAAGTAGTCGCAAGTCTCACGAACCTCCTTCTCGTCCTGGGCCCACTGTTCCTTCTCCTCATCGGTCTGGGGAACCTGGCCGCTGCAGACGTCGGGGTTCAACGCAAGCGAGAATCCGGAGATGTCAACGCGCTCCTGGTCCTCCTCGCTCTTCTCTTCGGAGGCCTGCTCCTTGGATTCGGTAGCCTCGGAGGATTCAGCCTTGGCAGCATCGGCCTCAGCCTTGGCGCTACGGCGGCGCTCGACTTCGGCCTTGACATACTGGCTCATCTTGTGTCTCCAGTAAGATTCAACAAGCTCCAGTCTCAGGACGGACATGCGGTGCGGGTAGGCATCGCTACCTTCTTCCTCCTGCCACATGACATCCAGGGGAGTCACGCGGTAGAGGTCAAGCACGTACTTGCGGCCATCAGTACCCAGAAGACCCTTGGTCTCCACGCTACCCTCAAGCTCGTGGCGCTGGCCCTCCTTGTCCCACACGGCGTGCTTCTTGACGCGAAGAGCCTTGGACATCTTCTCGAAAACAGACACAAAGTCGGGGTGAGTGGCCACGACATCCTTTCCTTCAACACCACCATAGTCGATCTGGTGCTCACCGGGCTCACGCTGCTTGAAAATACCGGGGACAATACTCTGACCAACGATACGCTTGCCGAGGTAGTCGACGACCACAGTTCCCGGGGTGAAGAGACCGTTGATGTCGAGCTGGTTGACGGCCTTGATGCCCACAACATCCTTTCCGACAGCGACACGGGCAGCCTCGTCACCACCCTCGGAGGCAAAGGTGCCAACACCGTCAGCACCGAAAGAGTAGAAGATGTTGTTGTAAACGAAGATCTGAGCATCGCGGCTCTCAGTGGGGTTCAGAGGAGCGACCTCACCACGAGCCACCAGGACGGCACCGCGAGCGGCGGCCTCGTTGTAATCAGCGAACAGCTTGGAGGTCAAGCGTTCACGGAAAACACGGTCCTGAACAGTCTCGCGAGGCAGCTCCCGGGTAGTCTGGAACTCCTCGTTCCAGTCACGGAGGGTCTCCGCGTTGTCAACGCCGGAGATGAGGTAGTTCTCCTGGGAACGGGTGATGTCTGGCTGGTGAGCGTTCGCAGTCGAGGTGGGAGGGGGAACAAGCCACGGGTTGTTGGGGATGGCGTTCTGGAAGGGGAAGGTGGTCAGGAGATCCTTCTTGTTGTTCGACTCCTGGAGGGCTTCGAAAGAGGCGTTGAAGGAGGGCGACAGGTGAGCGATCAAGGTGAGCAGCGAGTGCGCGCGACCACTCTTGGGGATGGTCTTCGGGGAAGGATCGAACTTCATGTTCGAGTTCTTGTTCACGTAGAAGCCGGAGATGTGAGAGGTGATCTGGAACTGCTCACCCTCGTTGGTGGTGACCTGGAGGTAAAGCAAGTGACCCTTCTGGCGGAGGTGGTAAGGAACGGGGTTCCACGGGGAGAGAGAGATGGCCTTGACGGTCTTGGGAAGGGGAGCTTCGGCGCGGGGGAGGATGGTCTTGAGAGAGGGGGAGCTAGTAATGTCGTACTTGGACAGGGAGTGCTCCTTCTCCGACGCATCAGCCACCTCAGCGGAGATGGCATCGTGCAGAGACAGACCAGCGCTGATACCATGGAGGTTGTCAACCCGGTCACCCGCAGCGCCAACCAGCTCTCTCATGCGAACAACGTGCATACGAGCTTCCTTCTCGTTGTAGGGATCCTCCACCAGGGTGATCTCGGAGTCAGCCTTCAGGTCAGGCACCTCGGACAGCTCGACGAAGTCATTGATGCGCTGGCCGTTAAATTCGAGGTGGAAGCAGGTGTACTGGAAGGTGCTGGGCAGCTCGACAATCGATTGGCGCACATCTTGAACTTGTTCTTGGCTCGACACCTAAGTATTCGGGTTAGAGGGTTTTTGAATCATTCCTCTAGTCGCATGACTCCTGTAGACATAATACCCACCATCACCTGGATCTTGTAGGGCTCATGAGGGAGCTTGACGGTGATCTGGAAAAGACCTGTAAACGATGACTCACGGTCAGTAACATGTACGCAAGATTGAGTTATAAGCGACAGGAGAGACGTACCACCGGTGTTATCCTCTTCCTGAGTTTCCTCAGGGTGGTTACCATTGGTGAGCTGTTCGGGAGTCTCTGTGGACATGGTTAGTTTTACTGGACATACACCAAGCCGGGATCGGTGATTGACGGCTGGGAAAAGCAGGCGAACCTTTCGAGTGCTCCAGTTCGCCATTGGTCTGGGCCATTATGACGGACTAAGTGGTAGTAGATCGAAGGGGAAAATAGAGAATAGAATAGATAGGTAGCACTAAATAAGACAGAGCTACCTGATGACGGCTTGTGTAGAACCCCAGCAAGAATGGAAAGCGGGTGGCGGTGGAAGTAGTAAAGGATGAAAAGGATGAGAAAACGGACGGGGGAGAAAACAGAAGCAAAATGGTATGATACAAGGACAAGGGGAATTGAATCGAATACAACCCGACCCCGTACGCAGGACAAGAAAGGGAACCCCAAAAAAAGACCCGATTAAGAAAGAATTGGCAGGATGGAGGGAAAAGGTTGAAGCTGGAGAAGAGCACACGGGGAAGCCGGGCAGGAGAAAATTTCGCGGATGCGGAATACCCTCGGAAGTGCTCGGGCGGTGGGAGCCAAAACCGGCACCAAAACTAAACGGGTGGTGGATTGGTGGATTGGTGGATTCTCCACAACAGTTGGGACGATGCCCTGGCGACCAGATAAGGTGTGGATAATGGATATAGTAGTACTTTGTTGTAAGTCGGCATCATCGTGAGGTGAGTAACTTAATCTTAACATCTTAACGCGCCCCAGGACACGACGTTGGTTTTGCGCAGAAGATCGATAGTTAGTAGGTAGTGGTGTGGTAGTAAGTAAACCATGGCTCTCGCGGGCAGAATTGAACAGTGAGATCATTGCCGCAACCTTACGTTGTGCGACCTGAGACAGTCCTGTCACCATGTTTGCAGTATGCATAAAACTCCATTGAATGATGGTATTGAGGCCAAGAATCTGTTGGATTATACTGTAGAAGAGGTCAAGTCTCTTCAGTCTGGACTCGCCGTTCATCTGTTAAATTGAGTTTCCCCTTTGTATAGCCACCACTACAAAGTACTATCCACTAGATAAAGCACGAGGACTGAAAAGTGCATTATGGCTGGAGGTTTCCTCCCATATCACGAACCAGGCAGTACGTTGACGATGCCTTCACCACTGCCATTATCATTAGAAACTGACCACATCAGTTGTCAACATTCTCATCCTAATCTCCTTCTTTTTCTTCCTCTCGCTAGCGGAATGGATCTCCTCCAAAATCATCCGCGCCGGCATCATTGGCCAGATCGCCGTCGGTATCATCTACGGAACGCCACTGGCGAACATCCTGCATGCAGACTGGCAATCCACTTTCCTTGCTCTAGGTTATATCGGCTTAATACTCATCATCTTTGAAGGCGGGCTAGGAGCCCGTCTTGACCTCCTGAAGAAGAATTTCTTCTTGAGTATGATTGGCGCTGCAACAGGGGTTCTATTTCCGATCGGACTTTCTTACCTGCTCTTGTACTTGGGATTCGGTTATGGTGAGTATGCGTTACTCGATTAGGACTCTCAAAAGTGACATATCCCGGCAGGTGCTGTTGAAACCTTCATCGTGGGAGCATCTTTGTCTGCTACTTCTCTCGGCACTACCTTTGCTGTTATTTCAACCGCTTCCAGCACGGTCGATCTCGCCCAAACTCGCGTCGGATCGATCCTCGTAAGCGCAGCTGTCATTGACGACGTTGTCGGTCTGGTAATGCTAAGGTAGATGACATACTTGCCTGAAACCCACCTTCATCACGGTTTAACTCATTTAAAACAGCGTCATCAATGATCTGGGCGAACTAGGCCAAGGCCACTCTGTCAATCTAGGCTGGCTAATTGGCCGCCCGATTGTAGCCTCCGTCGGCATGGCTATTGTAACCCCTCTGGTAACAAAATACCTCTTTGCGCCGCTCTTCCGCCGCTATATCGAGTATCACTTCGCTCGATTCGACCACATCTCCAACATCATCCTGATGATCTTGGTCCTCTGCGCATTTATCAGCATTGCCGCGTATACGGGGACTTCCATCCTCTTTGGTGCGTTCCTGGCTGGTACATTCCTAACTTATATCCCCAGTAAACACCCAGATGGACCGTTTGTAGTTATGAGCCGAGAGGAAGGCGAAAGAGAGGAGAATAAGAGTCCGACATTCGTGCACACTTTCGAGCGGTACCTGCTGGATGTGCAGAAGTATCTTATGGAGCCGCTTTTCTTCTCGAGTATCGGGTTCGCTATCCCCTTTGTGCAGCTTTGGACAGGGAAGAGGATATGGAGGGGTATCGTCTTTACTCTTCTGATGCTTTTTGCAAAGGTATTCACTTTCCACCTCTCGCTAAGTTTGTCTCTAACATGACAACTAACAATGATCAGCTCATCGTTGGAATCTGGGTCCCACTTTGGCAAATACTTTCCGGTTCCAACATCCTGAGCAGAAAGGTAGCAAAAGAGTATCCTAGGGAAGAACATTACAGCGACGATAGCACAAAAGCAGTCTGGTCCACAGTCTGTCTCTCCGGCCTACTTCTCGGCTCGGCAATGGTTGCCCGCGGCGAGATCGGCCTCCTCATTGTCGAAGTGGGGTATAATGAGACTTCGTACGTGAGCGAGGACGCCTTTATTACCGCCGTATGGGCGATTCTGCTCAACACGGTACTTGGTCCTGTAACTGTGGGTCTGCTGGTGAAGTTTCGTGGAAAGGAGATAGAGGAGGGGGCATGGGGGCTTCAGGGGACTGCTCCTGCTGGTGATGGTGATTCAAGTATTGATCCCTCACTTGGGTGAGATGCAGGACACCACTGTCTCATCTTGCTGACTACATGGGTTCACTACAAGCCATTGCCTTCCTAGTAACCTTGAAGGTTCTTTCAAGACTCATGATGACATGTGTCAGACCACCAGGCATTCCCCGGCGTACTCATTGAACCATTCAGGCTCGATTTGGACCAAACCCTCCTCACCAGATGGCCAACTTCCAGTTCCAGCTCAGCCAGCTATCTACTTGCCAGACTATCGGCTACTGGTATCTAGTTTTTATCTCAGCGACCAGGGCCAAGTCAACTCTACAGGCAGATTTGTGGTGGATAAGGTTCAGAGTCAACAAGCATAGTGGTCAACAAAGTCAATAACTCAAATATATGATTTCATGTCGAAGGGTATCGTGGGTTCCCTGTACTCCGTGACATCTTCAATCTCAGAGGCAGCATTGAAAATGAATGTTTGGCACAAGCGAGCGTCAAGCCCTGAATGTCCCACTAGCCTCTTGCAGGGATAAGATTCCCGAACCCACATCCTTTTACCCCACGTTTCTTCACATGACGATTACTGCTCCATTTTAGGGCTTGAGTCGTGTGGGCTCGTCGCAGTCAGGGCACGATATTAAAAGGTAGATCTAAGGACAATTCTAATCAACGAACGTGCAAGATTATATCATCTGATGATGGTTAGGTGCGTAATGTTCAACATACATGAACAAGATGAGAGAGCAAAGGTGACAGATTTGGGCTCGGAATGGACGAGGGTAGAGGGAGATCTGATGTTTTGGTAGCTCTTGTCGTGCTGTGTAAAGTAGTAGAGTGCACTTAGTATAGAAATCTCTGAAATACCTCTTCGTGAGTGATAACAAAGAACAGTATTAGTAGTTGTTATAGAGAGTTTCCTTAACTGCCCCCTCTGCACGTACCCTGGAACTCCTTTCAGTATTTTGCTTGCAAACCGCTAGCCTTTTCGCGCATACTGTAAGCAGTGCCTCTTCCATGATAGAAGGGAAGCCTACAGGAGAATTTTGTCGCTGGGCATGGACAAGAATAGGTCTACGGGGACCTTTATATACTAGTATCTGGGTGCAGGATAACATTAAGGGCAAGCTCCCTTTGTGATATAGATTTTCAGTTTGATATACAGTTTCATTCTGAGACTGAGATTGGCAACTTCAAAGGATGAGCAACAGCAGATGATTCAGAAGGCCCCGATAATGGATAATAATAAAAGGCAAATTTTCATCTCCTCAAAAGCAAAAAGCATTTCGAGTGTGCGAGATATTACAAAGCATAAGCTGACAACACAGCTGGATAGGTATAGGTAGATCAGCTAGAAGGAGACATCCTTGTCCTCGGGGTCAGGCTCATATTCGTCAGATGAGCTGCTAGCTTTAACTGTTTCCATCAAAACCTCGGCCTTACAAACCAACCAGGAGGTAGGCTCCCCCTCCAGTTCCTTGAGTCGTAGAGGCTGATGGCTGAATGGTATAAATCGGATGGGAGTATCGTACCGACACACTCCCGGCCGAACCACGAGGATCACCCGGCCGCGTGGCTTGGGGACGTACAGTGGAGGATCCTCTTGCTTATTGCAATGAAACTTCATCGAGAACATGAGCCCCGTAGAAGTATCAAACTGCTTCAACTCAGGGAGCTGGTGGATTTTCACCTGTCCACCCAGTATAACCTCGTGATTGATGAAGGCTTGTGCACTATCCTGAAATATCGTCACCAGGCGCTCACGGCGCGCTGTCTCTTCTTCTGCACCAGCCAACTCACGTAGGAGCAGCTGGAACAAACTGTCTGCCAGAAGTTGATCCGCCAGGTCTCTTGCCATGTTTGCCTGCCGCTTGCGGCTCCTGTCTCCAAATTCATAAGGTGCTTTGTCCCGAGGGGACTTGGATGTATCGTCTTCTTTTAGGTTGGCAAGACTGAGTGTGACCATCCTCCACCACATAGCATTGACCGGGCTTGCTACAAAGACCAGGGATGACAGCCCCGCCTGTTAGATCAAGAAGAACCCTTCCATAGAATTGGAAACGAGCTGGAATACTCACATTCGTAATATCTTTCATAAAGATACTGAATTCGTTCGGAGAACGATAAGTCTCCAATCTTGTCAGTTGCATCACGTTTCCCGTCTAGGAACCCGAACGGTTTCTCGAGCAAATGAGTGAATATCGTTTGGTAGATCATTGCTTCGGCCAGGCATAAGTGGAATACAGCCCGATAGGAGGGAGAAAGGAGCGACTGGATTTTATTCCAAGGTTCTTGGATACAGTATCTATCAAGTCTCCGAATGATCATCTGTTTCTGTACTCTGGAAAGGGATGGAGTATCCACACAAACAAATGATTCAGTCCACCTGGAAACCTCGTCTTGGAGATTGGCATAATCTATCATGACTGTGTTCGTATCGAAAGTGTACCCCACTTGACTGATTGCCATGCGATGACAATGGCTCTGATATTTATCGTAGTCTTCAGCTGTCAGGTGCACCGAAGGCCTTCTGGACGGTTGAGTATCGGACGGCGACTCGCCCTTCGGGGATTCAGTAGCAGGAGGCTCAAGCGGCATTTTGGCGCTCTCTGGCGGAGCATCCTGCTTCTATGTGAAGATCAGGCATGTAAGTGGAGGTCTGGGGATTGCCAGGCTTGGGAGGTAGATGGAGAATGATAGGCAGGAGGCGAGAAGGGGACTGACAACCTCTGACTTTTCTGTATTACGGCGTCGTTTACCCGTCATAATGCTCAGAGTAATTGGAGACGCAGGATGGGTCTGAGCGTGATGATGGGAAGAGAGGCGACGGAGGAACGACAAAGGAGGAGGAAAGAGGGTGTATCACTCTGGGCATCAATCTTTAATCCCCTGACTCGGTCTTGTCTCTCAAGCCAGCAAATGCCACAATAATAACAACAGCAGCAGCAGCAAAAACCTTCTCCTACCCCGCCTGGTTATGGATTCCTTTATCTCACGACTGTACCAAGGCTGGGATCTCTTTATCGTGAAGCTGTAACAAAGGGCACGACCTCTTTGTCCCGGAGCCGTACTGTTCCTGCATTCGAGATCCAATCGTTTTGATTGCTTGTATCTCTCAAGTTCTCCCTGACCACAGAATCCATGGAAGGCTCCAGATTGATTATTAGTGTCGAGTTTGGGGCGAGTAAAACAGGTAACCATGCCGCTAGATGCTTCCACCCCCCGCATGTGTCCATGACTCACGCCCTATTTTGAATAGTTGTCGGCTATCATGTCACCAGAGATAAGTGGAATGGGATTCCTGAGTTCCTAGCACTAGGTAATACCCATATCATTCCAACGGCGATCGCGTACCCCCAGGACGGCTCCTCATGCTGTATTGGTGTGGAGGCGCAACGCCAAAAGAACTGCGTTTATTGAATAAAACATATATTCGACGATGCTCGCATATTGCGAGACTCTGATGACGAGCTTATCGAGGAGCTCGTCGAGTCGACATGGTTGCACCTGCCTCTCAGGCAACGCCAGGATCCATCCCTCGTCGTGTCCGACTTCCTGGGAAAGATATTAGGGCATCTCCAGAGTTTCTTGAAATATGACGATGCAATGGACAGAATGCCAAAGAACTTCATATTTACCACGCGATCTACTTGGTCGGAATCTGCTCATATGAAGATGGAACAGGCTGTTTATTCGGCAGGGTTTACAAATCCTCGCGGCGCAAGCGTCTCCTTCACTTCCGAGGCCGAGGCGGTCGCCGTATACGCCGCCAGTGAAGGGGGATTCAACATGGGGCAGCTTTGTGAAGTGAGTATCTAATTGCAGGCAAATCCATTTATGATCGTCGAAATTTATCAGATGATCGGAATTATTTGAACAGACAGGCGATGGGGTCATGGTGGTTGATTGTGGAGCCAGTACTGTCGTACGAGTTCTTCTTGGTAACAACGATTTCTTTTCCTTTTCTATACTAATGGCACGACTAGGACATAACTACTTTTCTCGTCGACCAGAAAATTCCTTTTGAATATCAAAGACTTACAGCGTTTACAGGTAGGTAAGACCTAGTGAGGTTCAAGTTTTCAGCTAATCCTTAGTAAGGTAACGCCTGTGGGGCGGTTCAGCTCCAATCTCTGATATATAAGAAGTTGCAACACAACGAAGGGCGTGGTCCGGTGACGAGAAGCAAGGTCAATCGTCCGTTTGCCCAATGGGCCCGGCAAATTTTTCCGCATGGTCCTATATCAATGCCCACTAACACCGGGCTCCCGCATGCTGACCTGCAGCTGATCTACAAGAGCGCTGCCATCAAGATCATTGGCCATATTCGGCGTGAAATTGCTTGCGCTAACATCTGCGCTGGACGCAGTGTTGTCAAGGTACTATAATATTCTGGTAGCTTCCACGCAGCATCAAATGGCTAACATGTCTGTCAGAGACTACTTTTAGTGGGAGGTTTGAGTGGATCGGCCGAGATCTCAAACAGAATTCAGTACACATTTGAAAACGAGTTCAGGATCGAATTCCACCAGCCATATCACGTGTAAGCCTGCCAACAACCTCGTTACAGCACAGTTCTGTTCTCTTATCATTCAAAGCTTACAAACATCTCATACATATCGGAACCTAGCCGTTTGTATTGGTGGCACACTTCGCGGCCTCATGGGGCCACAACTGTCCTTTAAATTCTGGAGATTTTATTATCTGGTCTACGCGAACCAGCAGATCAACATGATCATCAGCAAGGTAATGCGTGAGCCTGACCTCTCGTGGTGCTACTGATGGCTTAACCTTCTTCGCAGGGGAGTCCCTTTGACAACGAGTACTCCAATCAAATCAATATAACACTGCCCCGAAGCACAGACGGGGCCCATACCATTTTTGTTATGGAGAGTGCGCAGCAGGTAGACCCGCTCGAGCGGCTCGAAGAACAAACTACTGTTGTTGGCAGAATCAACTGCGACTTGTCACCAGTGCCGGGAAACTGGCAACTTCTGAACGTCTTGGTCAGTTACCGAGCCACAGTGAGATCTGAAGGACAACATCTTCCTCCCGAGCGCCTGCTCCATCTAGCTGTGTACGAGGCGGAAAGTAAAGAAAAGCAGCTAATAGGCCACACGCGAGTCCTCATGCAGAGTGGGTTGTGAAAGCACTGCGCTTGGCATTTTGTTTGTTCGGCTACTGTGGGCACAATAGGTAGGAAAGGAAAGAAGCTTTGGAACACATAGAATGTAGAATCTTTTGCACGATTAAATTGTCATGTTCAGTGGGTACCGGGTTGACTGTCTTTCCTCAACGCCTCTCTTAGATTATACTCCGTAGGATCTGTCACGTAGACTGCGCACGGAAAATATGGATGAGCGGAAGCTGCACAACTGTTACAACCCAACGCTACTGCCCCTTACCATGGTACGTAATAATTCAAAGAAGCATATTTACATGGCCTTAGCATGAGAACACAAACGTGACTAACCACTTTGGCTGTCCCCCACCCCCTAACTCAAAGGCCTCTCCATGCATCTGGGTTTGTGTCATTGCCATGAACCCACTGTCAGAGCCTACCCTATACCCCTCCAGCAGAAGGACATTTCCCAATAGTTAATAAAGTAGTTTTATCTCCAGTGGTAATAACGCTTAGATTGCCAGACTTGCTAGGATTTGTTTGGATTAACAGAACATCCCAGCACCAGGATCTCACCACACTGACCGGACAGGAGGTGCACCTCAATCCTGACGCACGCTTGCTCTGTTGAGACAAGAAGCAAACAACGCCTGACCAAGTATCAACATATATGGTCTACCATGGCTCAGTAGGATTCTGCAAGCCCATCCCAGAAGAAAGAACAGGGCATCGCACAACGCCAATGAATGAGTCTTCCCCATCTTTGATAGTATACATCCATCTGTCTCTTTCACAATAGCCTCCCAAAACTTATCAGTCGGATTGTAAATGTCCAATCTCGGAACTTGACGCGGCTGCCTGCATCGATTCCCGGACTCCTATTCCCTTCCTCCTCCTCCCGTGCTCGTATGCGTAGTTCGTTTGGCGATGGAGGCTTGGGGGGATAGTCGGTTTTTTCTTAGGCGGTCACTGGCGCAAACGAGAAAGTCGTAGGGCGTGAGGCCCTAGGTTCCGTCAAGGCAAGGCTCCGGATTCTCTTCGCTCGGTGCAGGTGATTCTGCTCGATGGTGTCCGTGCATTGGGTCTTGTAAGGGAAGGACGGAGAGAGGTGTGTAGAACTAAAGTATCCTGAGGGGTATTAAAAGTTTCATCGTACTTTATAGACGCATGTTTTCATTGCTGTGTGGAGGTGATGGGGCATGTGTGTGCAGTGAGGAAGTATGCTGGGTGAGACCTTGGGACGAAGAACCGAGTTATAGGGGGCGATCATGGCTATTGAAGGGGGGGGCCGGCGCAGCATTTCTTTTCAGCTCAGATTCTGGATGATGGTATGTATGTCCATGGTGGTTGTTTGTGGGAGTAATCTATTGATGGAGACGATACTCCTGCAGGGTATAAAGCAAGGGTTTGTGTGCTAGATCCATCCAACCTCTTTGCAATCAACGAAGTCGTGATGTCCCGTCTGCGGGGAGTTGTTCGTGTTTCAGATGGTAATAGGGACGGTACAAGCTTTTCTGGATCAGTCAAGGCACCTGCAACACACAGTGTGCCTCAGGCGATATACGTGGGTAATGTTGTACGCATTTAGCAACAAGATGGCCATCTTGAGCAACTCCGATATGAGGAAGAACTGGTCTTGAGTGGGCGTAAGTCAGCCATTTCAATGTTGATCTCAGAGGGTAGACGCCGACACCAATGGGGGATCTCAAACATTGACAGTCGGGGAATAGCTGTATGCAAATAGAGGCTGTGGATAATATACAAGTGCATGGGGTCAGCATCTTCTCTCTCCTGGACCAAAGTAAACTTCATAGTGACATCCATCCATCTAATTATGGTCTAAATATCATTATGTTAGTAGATTTGGCTCAGCCCTGTCGCTGTCACGCTCACACGTTTCGACATCATGTATTGCTACGCGCACCAAATCACTATAAGTAAGAGTAGTCAAAGAAGCTTTTATTCGTAAACCTACTCTGCTTAGTGCTATTACTGGGCTTAGATGATCCTGACTGGGACAGAATCTACTACGGTTATGTGTGAGAAGTCAAGTACAGGTTTTCAAACCAGTCATGTATAGCATACTCACTCACACCTTGACATTATTTGCGAATGCTTACTCTTACATCCTTTCCCAACTTGATGGGCCAGAGGTATTTCTATATTGATACAGACGCGTGCAGGCATGTCTTTCGAGCGCGGGTTGGATGGATAATAGTTGGTGGGCTTAATCCCAGCAACCTCGACCTCTCCCTGTCAGTCTTTATCAAAAAGGGTTGGTGAAAGTAGGCGCTTCTTGACACAGATTAATCATATCTGAGTAGATCGGGCTGGAACGCAAAGATGATTAGAAACGTGGATACCCTTTGGGAACCGGAGTGTCAATGGGTCAAGGCGGCCAAATTGAACTATTCAAGGGCTGAATAAATAAAGACAAGGATGGAGATAGAGAGAGGGAGATGACAAAGAGAGGGTGGAAAGAAAATCAAAAGAGTACTCTAGTATAACGAATACGATGGAAGAAGAGAGGGGGGAATAATAAAAACAAAAAAAGAAGATGGGCCCGAACCGCGATTCGAACGCGGGGCCTCTCGCACCCAAAGCGAGAATCATACCTGTTATTTAGTTAGACACTGATAGCCGAGATAGGTTATATTTGAGGGCTGCTTACCACTAGACCATCCGGGCTCGTATACGTAATCAGGTGGCAAATAGAAAACAAAGCGTAAGAGAGGAAAGATTAAGAAAGGTTAAAACCAAAAAAGAAGGAAGATAGGCCCGAACCGCGATTCGAACGCGGGACCTCTCGCACCCAAAGCGAGAATCATACCTATGAATTTGTTAGACGATGAAGGTGGTGGAATGTTTGATTGGATAAAGCTTACCACTAGACCATCCGGGCTCGTATGTGGGGTTCTTTGCCCTTTTGCTATACATATATGAGGAAAACTCGGTCCATACTAGGTTTTTGTTGCCCTTGATGTGCCGTTGGCAGTGTTCAAATATATATGTTCAGGACTGCTGGAACGTTGAAAAAAATTCTGCGTCCGCTTTTCACTGGTTTTAACTTCATGATGCTTATTCATCGCCGTCGGCGACCAGTTTTTTTCCACGGCTACTGTGTGCCTATCGGCATTTATGTCCCTCAAGTTTCTTTCACTACTAGTGTAGTGAAAGCTTTTCGACTCACCCAGAAAGTCAGTTGGATACCACTTTTGGGATTGATGTTGTTTACGGCTCAGACTGGTCCTAAGTAGAAAATACCTTCTTTTATTACCTGTTACATGTCTAGCATCAGACTAGACTTCGATATGCAAATATACCTATACAACTTGTGATTTGTCCTATATGTAGTAACTTGATGGGCCGCTAGCTTCGCGCAAGAACATGGAACAGTACAGAACTGATTGACTATATTTACCTACTAGCCCCTGTGGAATTGGTGATATGCCACTTATTCATACTATAAAGATGTACTTTACGATCCTTCGTCGTGGTTAACACTTACTAGTCCTGAAATCGTATCTAATATGCTGGATATATATCGGTAGGTTTTTTAGTCTGCAATACATCAGTACTTAGTTGTATGTGCACCTGTATTCATGCGTTCAATCAGAATTGATGATGTAGATTCGTAAGAACCATTAATTGTGACAATGTTTACTTGAGCTTGCCCTTGATGGACCACTAAATTAGTAAAATCGTACATAACAATGAGAAGCTCTGGTGTCTGAGGAATCTGCGTGGTTTTCATATATAGACATCGGGGACGATCATCAATCGTCGCAGCTCAAGGCGACACTAAAACCAGCCCCGAAATCATTCATAAAGAGAAGAAAAGTTCGAGGCTTACATTCATAGCCCGTAGTATCTAGGGCATCGATGGTGCGACATCACACCGTTGATACCGAGCTTTCGGAAGCGGCCCCTGAAGAGCATCGAGGGTACTCTAGGCCAAAATAACTCCTGTGTTCAGCCTCAAAATAACGGCTAGAGCGTTAAAGAGGGCCTGTGCTTAATCTCACGTAGCAGACCATTTAGTCCCTCCAATAGTTTTGGCCTCAGGCGAATTGGTACCTCCATATTTCCAGAAACAAAATCCGGTTCATTGATGTACTTCCGGTGAATGTAGTCACGTCCCACCAACGACGATAAATTCGATAGTCCGCACATCTGCCGCAATATCTCTCTTGCCCTAAATCGATCAAAGAGTAGTGGGACTGCCTTGACGCCAATATCCGCCGTGGAATACAAGAGCGCCACGCTGTACAAGGCCATCCGTGTCTTTGGATGCCAAGATCCGAGTCGCTCTGTAAACAACCGAAAGATGTCCTCGGTACCAAACATGGCTGGCCAGTACATTCTTTCTCTGTTGTATGCTGTCTCGTGCATTGCAACATTAGTGTCCCATAGAACCTTCTCAATTGCCGACTCCGTTCCAACAGCCTCTGCTGCCAAGTCGAGCACACCAAAGGAAGGTGACAATTGCTCTTTCCAGCTCCAAACAAGGTGCAAGTTCAGAGCCGGACGATTGTTCTCGGACAGTACTTGTTGGAATTCAGCACTGTCACCCCTGTTTTGGAGAACGGCCCTTAGCACGATCACTCTAAAACAGCCATCAACGTATCTGATGATGGATGGATATGAAACTCCCTCCAGGAGGCATATGATATCACCCAACTTGAACAACTCCACTGGTTTCCTGATGGCCCATTTTACTCTCCGCACTTTCTTGTAGTCCTCCTTACCCGTCCCTTGACCAGTCAAGAGCACTTGCAACATGGTCTTCGTGTCCTGGTCTTCCCTGGTGACAACGAAACCCAAGATCCTTCCACTGCTCTGTATGCTCGCAAATTCCCTACCAGGCCAGGTCTTCACTGATATCTGTTCATTCAAAAGGAACCAGATTAATCGTTGAAAGAGTTGCTCCCAGGACAGCTGGTAGTTGGGTAACAGGCCAGGTGCTTCATGAGAATCAGAGCTCAGCCCCAGTAAAGCATAGATTTTGTCATGCAAGATAGAGGCTTCGTTTGTATGATGCATATCAATCAACTCGGATAGGAAGAGCTTCTTTATCGGATACGTTCCATATTGAGGACGAAAGATTGCTCCACGAATCAGATGTGTTGTACTCATCACACTAGGTCCAGCATACCGACTATATGCTTCGATGCCCGTGGCAAATGTGTAACCGCTCATTCTGACAGGACCACACAGAATCTGAATATTCCGAGCGAGGCCCACCTCTTGGAGGATCTGTTACCTCTCCTTAGACATCAGATATCGCTTCGTAAAGAGCAAGAGGGAGAAGACGGTGGGCATAGCGTAAAATTACTTACCCACATGCGATAAAACCACCCCCGAAGGAACAGATTTTTGATACCCTCAATGGGGACGCTTCCTGATGGCAGATTGGAATCCTCTCCAGAATACCTTGACCCTGCCGCGACACGAATGGCTTCTAACGCCTGAGTACTATCATTTGCCTCCTCACCCAACCACACCATCACCTGGCTGGCCTGCTCATATATGCGCGCCATGTTCTGGATTTGCTTCTCCTTCTCTCTCATATTGTTCTGGTCGATGCAAATTGCGTCGACCCATAATCTCCGTTCAACTCTATGGCCTCGAAGCCTAAGGAGTGCGGAGTGTAGATTCTTTCCTACGGAGAAAGCCTGGTTGTTGATTGAGATGTTACACTGTCCGTCCGCCTCATCTCCCCACACGTATGAGAGGGCGTCGTACTCTTGGGCAATATCGTCCCGAAGAGAAAGGTTGGAAAGCTGGCATTCAATCGGAGCGGCTCTGTCTTTGCTTGGAAGCAGATGGAGTATGCGGGTGCTGAAAGGCCCTTGATCCAGAGGAGAATATTCAAAGACGGGCATGGTTGAGAATAGTAGTACTTCTTTTGGTTCACTTGACGGGATGAAGGTCACGTAGTGTGGTTTATGAGCACTCTACACATGCAGCACAGCCGTCCACATCCTCCAGCGTCAATGATGCAGTAGGTGGAACGCCTACCGAATCCGTATGAGCCTGGTGTGCCGATAATGGTGCGTTTCAGAAGCCGTTGGTATATGCCGACCGTGTGGAATAAGCCAACTAAATGTACTTGCAGAGGAAGCTTCGTGCACCTCATGATTCAGTAAAACCCTCGACTACCTGTCCTGGCCAGATTGGCTGGCTGAGTCTTCGCTTATCCTTGGGTACCCCGCCATGAACAACGCATGAGTTTCCCGTCCTGTAAGGATAACTTCGTTGACCACATGAAGCCTCTATCGAGATTAAATTATGCCCGCAGCCTAAGAGGAGTACCTATAACTGGCCGCGGATGCCCACTGACAGGACGGATGAAGGCATGAACCGAGAGCGGGGTTGACACTTGTTTAGCAAATCATTCAGCATATTGTTGAGGATGCTACTAGCAACGGGTTAGATTAACATCCTCATTAGTTTGATTAGTGCGGCCCCGAGTAACGCCGTTACCACTGAAGAACCAAATAGGAGAGAAGTATCCCATAAAGTAACGGTGTTGGCCTGGGGATCATATCGGGTAACATTGGCTCGCTTATACTTTGGCATTTTTTTTTTTTTTTTTTTTTTCAATTTCCTGATGCATCCGTACAAGGTTGGTGGACTAGTAGCTATTCATAACATTGGTCCAATTAATCTCAACCATGAAGTTATAACTTACAATAGATAAATTGTAGGAAAACGTGATTGATTGACTAATAATGCCCTTGTACAGCGATTCAAGGCGATGTGGACGAATTGTCTCGGGAATCAAAGCAGTTGGTCATCGACTATCCTGCCTGCTTCGACTACTTTAGAGTAATGATTAGATACCGATAATGTAGTAGTATAAGGGGGCATGTGATGAGCCACGGATAATCTCATGGCCGCGATAGCATCGAATATGCATTGAAGGTAGGTCACGTGAGACAAACTGGGGAAATGAAATTCGTCGAGACAAAACATCTGCAAGTCTAGATCTTAGACAAATAATGCAATATGAGGCAAGCCTGTTGTTTCTATGCTTCACCCACCCGGCCTGCTCTGCAATAATCCACATCTGCCTCATACTTAATAGATCTGAATAATGATCAGCCACAAGGTGGGCCCGGATGCGAGGCGCAGCAGCGGAGTAAATCCACGCCAATCCGATCTGGGCGAGTAGTACCGACTTTTGGTAGCAGTACTGATTCGGGCCCGATCCCAACTCACCTCTTTTTCTCACCGTGCGCTGGCCTTCTTTCATTCATTATTCCTTCATTTGTCGCTGCTTCTGTCTTTCCCGCACCTTCTCTCTGCCCAATTGTCTGCCATTGGGAGCCTTGTTGCTGTTAGGATTCGACTCTATCTTGAAACAGCGGTTCTCTCGATGTATAGATAGAGTGGTGTGTCTCAGTTCTGTGCCGGACCCATCTCCGCCCTTTTAAAAAGTTCCACACACTCCTTTATCAATTTCATTCGATCTCAATTCTTCATATATACATACACCCGTTGTTTGATATTATAGGGTGATCATCTATCTCCCTCGGGATTATTATCCGGGAAATCAGCAGGGGTATCCGATACCCAGCGCAGAGAACCATGTTGTATCGCAATGTTCAACGATCCGTGATCTCTTTCTCTTGGGTTGGCCTGCGGACGCCTCCCAGGACAACAACCACCACAACTACTGCTACCCGCATAACAACCCCCGCCTATCGACGGGGATTCTCACAGTGCCAGATTCGGAGAAATACAGATTCCTCCTCTTCCGAACAAAATGCCACAAAGGAAGGTAAAAGGCGGAGGAATGACGACTCGGAAGATGAACCTACTCTGCGATCGACGTTGCTGAAGATGGGGGAGTCTGCGGCTACTACTCTTGCTTCGATGGCTGTTCTCGGGTAAGCTATCCTGATATTTTATTTTTTTTTTCAATGATCTTTTCTTCATGCTAATGCCTGCTAGTATGGTTGGATACGCGTACCATCGGTACTACAAGTATCTTATCTTGGAGAAGATGGAAAATGCCTTCAAACCGGGTGATCCGGCTCTCGAGCTGGCCGGTGTGGAAGACGGAAAGCACCAGTCTACCTACGAGGAGCATTGGGTGCATCGCGATGAGCAAGCCAGAATGGATAGAATCATCTCCGGTAATGCTGGTGGTCGGTATTACCTGCTCGTGGGCGAAAAGGGAACCGGAAAGACGTCGATGCTTCTAGAGGCGATGCGCAAGATTGATGGCGAGGGTTGTGCCATGTTCGAAGCCCATGCTGATCTCGAGCTTTTCCGGATCCGTCTGGGAAAGGCTTTGGACTATGAGTTCCACGAAGAGTAGGCCTACTACAATTTTATTCTCTCATGTGTGCATCAGGTTGCTGACGCCACTTGAACAGCTACATCGGCAGTCTTTTCAGTATCAAGGGCCCTCGGGATACTACCGCTCTCCTTGATATTGAACGCGCTTTCAACAAATTGGAAAAGGTTGCTCTTGCCAGAAGACGCAGCAAGAAGTCGCCTTTGGTCTTGATAATTAACAGCGCGCACCTGATCCGAGACGATCACGATGGCCAGGATCTGCTTGAGGCGATCCAGCAACGGGCCGAACAGTGGGCTGCAAGTGGTCTGGTGACAACAGGTAAGCTTTATTACAGATCCATACATCTATATTTGAATATTGACGGAAATAGTCCTGAACAGCGACGAGTACTGGGTCTATGAACGCCTGAAGAAGTACGCTACCAGAATGGAGGTCATCCCCGTGCGGGATCTTCCTAAGGATCGAGCAATGGAAGCCCTGAGGAAGTACCGCAAGCAGTACTTTGGCCAGGAATTAACCCACGAGGAACTTGAGGAGGTGTACAATCTCGTCGGCGGACGATTGTCCTACCTCAACCGAGTTGCCAAGGCCCTAGACTACAAGAAGCTCTGTGAGAGCATCTGCGAGGCCGAGAAGACGTGGTTCCTCAACAAGTGCTGGATCCTGGGACCTGAGATGGACGACGATGTGATGGACCAGCAGAAGTATGCTGTAAGTGCAACCTCTGGCGATGACAAAAGACCGGCGCTCTGACCGAGATGTAGTCTGCGGCAATGGTGCTGGCGAAAGCACTTGTGGACAAAGGAGAGGAAATGGATAGGACGTATGATCCGAAGCTGGGCCACATTCTCCCAGAGATTCCTCTCCATGAAGCGCGACAGATCATGACGCGCGCGGACTTCATCCAGAGCTACGACCACGAGAACATCTTCACAATCGACTCGCGGGCCATGGTGCGTGCGGATTCGGTGCCTATGCAGAATGCATTCAAGGAGATCTGTGGCTGGCCAGGATTCGACGAACACCTGGAAGGCACTCTTACACGCATTGGAGATATTGAGAGCTTGGGACGTACTCGGGAGCTGACGATCAAAGACCTCTGGAACCAGGGCAAGTATCAACTGGTCATGCGGGACCACAAGGGTCGTGAGCAGGGTGCGGCAGAGTTTTCCGTTATGGAGAAAGAAGAGGAAAAGGAGGATAACTGAAGACCAGGTACGGCCTGGTGCGCCTGTACGATGTATAAGAAGATGGAGGTTCTCTGAGATTAAGTTGATCTCGGAGGAAATCTCTGAGTGTACTACTACTACATGTGCCACATGGTGGGAAGGTGGCTTGGCTGACCCATGTATTTAAAAGATTCGATTCAAAGCCACTTACGATTGTCTTATAGAATACCAACTGACTACCTCTATTTCTTGGGTCTTTGGGATTCCTTTGGGGGGCATCGTCACCGGTGACATCATGGCCAGAGTGCCTCTCACCGCCCGGCAGCTCATTCTGGCCATCGCATCATCCCAGCCTCATCTTTATTTCGTTGCTGTCATTTTTCCTCTCCTCGCTTTCCTCCCCTCTTCTCTTTCTCCCCTCTTCCTGATCCCTCCGACCCTGTCCATCACACCATCAATTCATATATCCCCTAAACAATCCCACCCACTAACAAAACAATGGCTCCCCGCAAGAAAGAAGTCCTCTCCGCGGTAACAGCAGCCGACGATGACACCGCCGAGAAGACGACGCGCCAACTGCGTCACAAGACGCGCCTGGACCGCATCCACCCCGCCGTGCGCTTCATCCTCGCCGTGTTCGGCAGCTTGGCATTGAGCTCGACGCTTTTCTCCCTGACGACGGGGATCACACTCGGCGAACTAGGCCGTGTGAGCAAACACCTCGAGACATGGTGGGAAGTAGGAGGTCTGATGGCCTGGAAGGCCGTCGAGGTCGGACTTGCCTGGATCATGGGCTTTGACGGTATTCCTTCATCCCCGTTTAAACCCCATATAATCATTAGCGAAAACTAATACATTGATATCAAGGCCGCGACGTCCTCTCCTTCACCTACCTCACCCACCTACCCACCTTCAGCCTCCTTTCGACCTTCTACAGCCTGCGCCCAACCACGATCCTTACCAGCTACTTCATTACTCTCCTCTCCACCACTCTGCCCTTCGTCCTCCTCCGCAACCTCACCCCTCTCCACTCCTTCTCGGATTCCACGCGCATCCCTAACCGCTCCATCCTCAACGACCGCCCGACAACCATCTATACCACCATCGCCGCGGCTGCCATCTTCACCGTTACTCTCTCCCTCAGCTACGCCACGCCCTGGCTCCCCACCACCCTCGTCACCCACTTCCAAGACATCCCCGACGTCACCGCCATCCATGCCGGTCCCGCCGCTCTCCCGGGCCTATTCCTTTCCCTCCTTCCCGCTGGCTTGGCGGCGCGCGATTTCCTCTTCGCCAGCTCAACGGGTGCATCCTCCAGAAACTCCAAGAAGAATAGCAACAACAAAAACAAGGAGGGGACATCCAGCCCCGAAGGCGAGTACCTGGCCTACACCGTCTACCGCAAAACATGGGGCACCCTGTCCCGCAAGACGCAAGTGCTAGTCTCCCGCACAGTCCTGCTGGCAAGCATGTTGTTCGCGAACACAGTCGTGCAGGTCGCAGGGACAGTGAACCAGGTGGACGCCGAGGGCGCAATGGTCTGGGGTGCGGTGTGGGCTATCGCGGCGGGTGTTACGGGCGCGATGTTTGGATGGATTGAGGCCGTGGATGGAGTATAGTTCCATCGATTCATGCATCAACAGGTTGAGGAAAATTAGTTCTTTTCTGACTGATTTAACATGTTAGTTGGTGTTAATTTCTTCCTGCTGACTCTTTTCTTGTTTCCCATACTTTCCCTTTCTTTTGGTCCATTTCTTCCGGTTCACTGGGATGTTCAATGCGAGCTGAACATGTGAGCAAGAACAAGATCTTCCTTCCGGTTATTTTCCCGCTGTCAGTTAGCCAGTCAGTTAGTTATTTCTCCGAAAGCCAACCAACCAGCTAGCTACTTAACACCCCTGCTTTTGTCGCTTCTCGGTTGCTGTTTATTATTCGTTGTTTGCTTAGTCCATTTCAATTCTAGCCGTGGCGTTTTGCGAAACAAAAGAAAGAAAGAAAGAAAACACAAAAAGGTGGAACCAGGAACAGGGATGTGGAAATTGAGAAGAGAAGAAAAAATTAAGGTTTGGTCTGAGTATCAGGATCAGGGTCAGGAACAGGGACAGGGTAGTCTATCTATTGGGGTCAGTGTTTCGGCGGCGTGTTTCAAGTTGATGTGTTTCAGCGGGTGTGTGTGGTCATGGTCTTATTTTTGAGGTTTGTTGATCCAGGAATTGAGGTGATTTATTTGGTGCGATGGTGTGTCTGGTCTGCATTTTAGGAGGAAATGTTAACGATGTTATGCTTTGAATGAATACTTGTTTATTACTTGGTCATGATTATTATGATTGTCAAGTATACCGTTGGTTCAATGATTAATTATAGTTGATGGATTTCCATGGTGCTGAGCAGGGGGAATCATCTAGTTCATTAAAGTTGGAAAGGAAAAGCTAATTACACAATGCCACACTCCAATGCATCTATCGACTTTTTAAAAACGCTGCGTTGGCATATTAGAGACCAGGGGCAAGGCACGTGGACTTGCTTTCTCATGGAGAAATGGGGTCAGATTGAAGTATAAATGTCTGGAGTTTGAAAGTAGGAATAATGAGAAGCGACAAAGTTACCGCATCTCCATTCCACTGGCTACCCCGTCAGGAGAGTAGATCTCGCGGTGGAACGGCTTGACCTCATTCTTAGGTAGCAGCCATCCTGGATGGAAGATGTTAAACACACCCACAGCTAAGACCATCATAATGCCGTCCAGGACAATGAAGTACCGTTCGTGCGTGATCAAGTAGCCAGACCACCCCTGCGACAGCTCGATGGTTCGATAAATACTCCGGATGTAGATGCAGAGGACAGAGAAGATCATCGCACCGAGAAGAGGGATGATCGTGCCGGTCATGGTTTGCAAGATCCGCATACGGAGAGTGCGACGGACGAAATCAGCGGCGAGGAAAACAAAGACCGTGATAGACGCCAGCTGGAACACGATACCGGCGACCATGGTGTGCGTGCCTGGAGCAGTATCGCCGTTGACCTTGTTGACTTCCATCGACGCCATGCCACCACCCACAGCCTGGACAACCAATGAGATGATATCGCAGGTGACGAAAATCCAGAGATAGAGTTTCGGACTCAAAATTGAGGTCTCGGGCCCCAACAGGTGGATGAAACGGCCCAGGAGCACGTAGATCCCGGCGGTAAAGAAAGTGGGGGCTAAAGAGAGAAAATTAGTATCTGTTTCATGAATTTGATATGCGTGGTCCTGCTCGCGTACCGATGATCAAGGTAGAGATTTGCATGAGAAAGGCGGTTCCATTGTATGGACATTCAGCAGACCAGGTACGTGCTGCCCAGCCCAGGACCTCCGCTGTAATGGTTGTGTTAGCGTATGGTTGGAAAGGACTCTTGCAGGAGGGGTTCACATACTGATACATCCAAGAACGAAGACAGAGCACCACCAGGTCCTCTTCCACACCAGCTGCAATGTATGGAGCAACATCGACAGACCGAAGAGGACACAAAATACAATGCCCGCAGCCAGCGAGGGGACGTAGCCATATGAGGTGCCGTAGCCATCGATCTTTGCATGGCAGCCATAGGTCAATTGTTTCTTGAATTCATATTCTGCAGTAGTATTAAGGCCCGACATATTGGCGCAAATGGAAGGCCGGGGTGGTCGAGACCCAGTATGTCGAGGAATATATGAGGAGGTCAAGTGCGTCTGTGGATAGAGTAAGGAGAGAAGGCGATTTTGAGGCAGAGAAGCACGCTGCAGATATAATGTACGATTAGGAATTAGAGAACGAATGACACCGAAGAGGCAGGCTGAGCGCTAATCGAGCTTAAAGAGGGGTTGAGCTATTTGCTGTTGGACATAGATATATGCTCATGAATATGCACGGGGTACCAATCGGCGAAAAGAAAAGGGAAAACAGGGCACCAGGAAGGAAGAGGCTGTGCCTATAAAGAAGAAGAAAAAAAGGAAGAACTGTGATAAGAGATTCTTCCAAACTCTGCCCCATTACTCTATTCTCGTCCGTTCAATAGTGATCCCCATCCTCCTGACTGCCCGTCTCTGGGCGCCACCTGGAACAGCGGAGACACCCGTTGCAGGGAGCAATCTGATTGAACCTCATGGGGGTTCTCAGGGCCTGCCTTGCAAAAGCAAGCACTTCATTCGGCTAATAGACTGGCGAGACCCAAAAAAGAGTTGGGGGACGAGATGATTCCTCGCAAGGTTCGCTCAAAGAGGTTTAGTGCGTCTCGCATGAAGCCGGTAACTCCGGCCATTCTCCATCAGTCGGTTTCGCGATAGAATTTGAACAGACACCTCCCTAAGACGATCATCCTGTTGTCGCCATAAGGCAGCTCATCTGATAGGACCCTTAACTGTCAAGGATTGTGTTTAGGACCGTTATGCCGTGTCATTGCTGGACTCGAATCAATATATGCCATGCAGCCCAGGCAGTGATGCATGGCCAAGACCGATCGGGAAACATGGTCCCGGGAGTCCGTCCGTCCACCAGCAATAAGGAACCGTGATAAGTTCTGGGACGGGATCGGGACTATAATTAGGCCCGATGTTAGGTGCTGAACATCAATGGGAACCTGAAGCTAGGCCTCAAACAGACACGATGGGGTGGGAAATGGTCGTCATCATCATCATCATCATCATCATCATCATCATCACCATCACCACCATCAACTCCAGGCAGGGAGAGCAAATTGAACATATGAAATGAAATGCAAGCGACAGACTAATTGATCGGGAGTCACATGCAGGGAAGGGCGGAGAACCTTCCTGCAACGGCAAGAACCAAATACGGAAGGCGCGACTCCAGCGGAACCCCGCTGCCCGCCTCAGGCATCAAATCAATACTTACACATCCTATTGACTCTCTCTCTCTCTCTCTCTCTCTCTTTTTTTATATCTCACTTTCCCCCACGCAGCCTTCAACCGCCAGGGTTCAGCCTTGCGCATACTAATCACAGTATTTGGCACGTCACAGCAAGACTCAGGATCACTCACATCGAGTCTAGCCCCTTCCGTGAGAACCTAGGTGTCAAAATCTCTACGGCCGTATGCTATGGCTACGTTACTATTATTCCTGCTCAATCGACATGGCGCCCCCAGAAACTGGAGAAAGACAGACAGTTTGAAATTCGTTCTTCCCTAACGCTAATAATAGTTCATGTCTTTTGAGTGCTTCACGCTTAGATCATCTTCTTGACTTTACTCATTCGCTATCCTTATTCAAAGGAGGGCATATCATACGTATCATCCGGGTCTGTGCACCGTCAGCATGAGCATCATTCGACTGGTCCACGGCAGGTGAAGCTACTTACCTTTGCGGTTGGCCAGAATGTATTTGCGTGTCTCCACGATGTTGTGGCCGAATTCGCTGACCAGTTCGTGCTGCCGAACTTGAACCTTCTCATTCCGTCTGGACGCCCCGATCACGGCTGCCTGCGCCACGTGGTATCGTGAGACGCGGTTCAGCAACATCATATCGAACGGCGTCGTCGTGCTTCCTTCCTCCATGTATCCTTCTACTGAAACTCGGTCCAGGCGGGGCCGCCCAAAGAGCAGACCTTTGAGCTCGCCCGGGTATCCGTGGTAGTTGAAGTGTATCGGCCGGTCCGAGCCAAACAGACTGTCGAAAGCTTCGGTCGTCAATGCATGTGGATGTAGACCTTCCTTCTCCAGAATCATCAAGTCGGTCACATTGACCACACGCACCCGGAGTTCTGGACAACGCTTGCGGAGGATGGCCGCCGCGTAGATGACCTCGAACATCACCTCTACTCCAATGCCAACCAGCACGACATCCGGGTTCAGCCCATTGTCGGTACTACAGAATCTCCAGATCGATGCGCCGGCTCGGCAGTGGCTCTCTGCTTCCTCGGGGCTCAAGTACACGGGAGTTGGCTGCTTTGAACCTACCATGAGGTTGACGTAATTTTTCGACTTGAGACAGTGGTGAAGGGTGGTCAAAAATGTGTTAGCATCAGGTGGCAGATAAACTCGCGCGGCGGTGGGCTTCAGCCTGAGCACAGCTCCGATAAAGGAGGGGTTCTGGTGAGAGAATCCATTGTGCTCCTGACGAGCCCACGTACTCGTTTCGATATAGTTGATGCTACTAACCGGCTTATGCCAGGTCGTCTCTTGAGCCTGTAATGGCAGCATCCGTTAGTCTTGGGAGATGCAGGGAGAAGCACAGCAGAAACATACCATTTTGTTGAATTTGGCATATTGCACCATCATGGTATGGATGATTCCCAAGAAGCTTTCGTACGATGGGAAAATGCCCACCCGGCCCGTCAACGTGTATCCCTGCATAAAGCCCTGGCACAGGTGCTCACTGAGCACTTCGATGACGCGGCCGCCTTTAGCATTCGAGAATTGATCCCACTGAAAGTTCCTTCCCGTGTGCGCCAGTGCTGCATCCAGCTTGTTGCTCTCTAGCTCGTCTGGCGAAAATACACGGACGCCATGAGGATTTTGGGTAAGCACTTGGTCAATGAACTTTCCAATTGTTTTCATAGCGCTCTGCTGGGAGCCCTTTTCTACGCCAAACTTGCGCCAGTCTGGAAGATCGGGTGCCCTATAGCCCTTGTAGGCTTCTGCTCGCTGCCCAAGCTTCTTGGTGTCTTCCAGAGGGATCACTGACTTGATGTCGTCAATGATGTCTCCCGTCTCAGTGAAAAGTTCGTGCGGATTATACGAGGACAGCCATTTCTGCAGAGCTTGAAGCTCCTCTTTATCCTTCTTTGCATTAGGTAGAGGAACCTGATGTGAGTGGAAAGATCCCTCTATGAATGACCCGTGGAGCTCTTTAGGTCCTGACCAGCCCTTCAACAAAGTTAACAGAAATCTAAGGTCGGGGCGGATATAATCATACCTTCGGTGTGCGCAAAACAATCATTGGCCATCTAGGCTTCATTATTGGCTTGCCGGAACGCGCCGCTTTTTGGATCTTGTGGATCTCCTCAACTGCCCACATCATAGAGCTATGGAGATCTGCGTCGATGTCATCCAGGTTCTCAACAATGCGCACCTGGTATCCATAACCAGTGAAGAGGGAGACCAACTCTTTGTTGTCCATGCAGCCATAGATGGTGCGCTCGCTGATCTTAAAGCCATTAACGTGGAGAATCGGCAGGACGGCACCTGATTCTGCGGGGTCAATGTACTTGATTGCATGCCAGGACCTGTCTGCTGTCAGATCGTGCTCGAATGGGGAGTATTGTTTAGGTGCTTACGTCGCGGTAGGACCGGTTTCTGCTTCCCCGTCACCAACCACGCAGGTGACGATCATGTCGGGATTGTCCATAACAGCACCAAAAGAGACAGCCAGCGCATAACCCAGTTCACCACCTTCATGGATCGCACCGGGAGTTTCCGCATTGATATGGCTTGAAGAAGTTAGCTTGGCTTCAACCAGATTCACAACAACAGTCATACCTTGGTAGTCCAGCACTTGTGCTGAAGGTCGAGATGAGCTCATGGAGACCATCCATGTCTCGTGAGTAGTGGGGGTAAAATTTCTCTAAAGAGCCCTCAAGCCACAGTGAGGCCAAAATAGCTGGCGCGCCGTGGCCGGGCCCGACGACATACAACATATCCAGATTATGCTTTCTGATGATGTAGTTCAAGTGAGAGTATACAAGAATCAACCCGGGACATGTTCCCCAGTGGCCTGTAGATATGTGAGCGGAGCTTGCGCTGAGGACAGCAACGAGAGACTGGCTATACTAACCAAGAAGCCTGGGCTTGATGTCCTCATGCTTTAGATTCTGCTTCAGCAGCACATTGTCTTGGAGAAAGATCATTGCTTGCAACTAATTAGTGAATGTAGGCCGAGTAGCTAGGGACCCTCGATCTCACCAGCAGCGATGTAGGCCGCTGCACGGCGGAATTTCAGCAGGGCATTGTAATCAGTTTCCTCCAAACTCGTCTCTTGAAGTTTGACCTGCAATTGATTGACAAGATCGGGAATGTGTGAAGGCTCGGCCTTGGGATTCGGCCTGTCGATGACCTCTCCAGGCATGATGAGTTGATAGATGTAGATTGGTCAATCGGTAAAACAAAAGGTAGTAAATCCGTGGAACTAAGTATCAGGGTCCGTTCGAGATCCAGGGTCTATGGAGGGGTTAGATCTAATAGCACGTGGAAACAAGAGAGTCCAGCCCAGTTTCTGCAACTGCCAAAGAGAATAGAAGAAAAAGAAGATCACACCACTGTCTCTGCATTGATTCAAATAAGAGCAGGGAAGCGAGGTGGTGAAGTTGTTCTCCGAAGACCCCTGGCAATACGTCACCCGGGGAGTGACATCACCCGCCGTCGCAACCGGGAATTGAGCTGCCACCACCAACAAGCATCAACCCACGACTTCCGAGATCATGACCTGACAGGGATCCAGAAAGGCTATAATTTGATCTCTTTTTCTCTAGCAGTTAGCACACCAACTTATCGAGTCCCCGTACCCAATTGCTCTGCAACAAAATGGCGCGCAAATCCATCCTCTCCGTCAATGCGGGATCCTCTTCGGTCAAGCTTACCTTCTATACCTACGAGAAGACTCCCAAGGTCATTGCTGCAGCTCAGGTCTCTGGTATCACCGCCCCACCAGCAAAGCTGAAATACACCAGTGGCGACAAGCAACACAAAGAGGAACTCAAGGAAAGCATCAGTACTCCTCAAGATGCCTTCAAATTCCTGCTCCAGCGCTGCATCTCTGATCCCGAGCTTTCCGAAGTCGCCAGCACAGACGATCTAGCCTATATCTGCCACCGTGTGGTGCACGGTGGAGACTACGAAACGTCTGTTGTAATCACTGACGAAACCTATCATCACCTTGAAAAATTGGAAGACCTAGCTCCATTACACAATTACTCCGCCTTGGAAATTATCCGGCATTGCAGGAAGGAGATTCCATCCGTCAGGAGCATCACCTTCTTTGACTCGGCGTTCCATCAAACCCTCCCCGAACACGTCAAGACCTACCCCATCGACCAAAAGATAGCCAAGTCCAACGGGCTTCGGAAATATGGCTTCCATGGAATCAGCTATTCGTTCATTCTACGCTCCGTAGCCGAGTTTCTGAACAAGCCTGCTGACAAGACCAATATCATTGCAATGCATATCGGAAGCGGTGCTTCTATTTGCGCCATTAAAGATGGTAAATCAGTTGATACCACGTGAGACTCACAGTTTTATCGTCGAAGACTTATCCATACTGACATCGATTCACACAGGATGGGACTCACGCCCCTAGCCGGACTACCAGGCGCCACGCGAAGCGGTGACATTGATCCATCGTGAGTTCCAATATTATTTCTCTGTCCGGAAAAGAGGCTGACCAGTATTCCAGCCTCGTGTTCCACTACACCAACGATGCAGGCAAACTTAGTCCCGCCAGCACCAAAGAAATGCACATCAGCACGGTACGTATCGTATACAACTTCTGAAGAGTACATTCAGCTAACCCATGACCAGGCCGAAGAAATCCTGAACAAGAAGTCCGGCTGGAAAGCCTTAACCGGCACCACCGACTTTGCTCAAATCGCCGTCGAGAACCCGCCGACACGGGAACATAAACTAGCATTCGACATCCTCGTTGACCGCATCGCCGGCTACCTCGGCAATTACTTTGTGAAACTAGACGGCCGCGTCGACGCCTTCGTCTTCGCAGGCGGAATAGGCGAGAAAAGTGCGCTGCTTCGTAAAGCAGTTACGGAGAAGTGTCGCTGCCTGGGATGTGCGGTTGATCCGGGGAAGAATGACAAGGGTGCGGGGGATGGGGAGACGGTAGTGGATATTTCGAGGGGTGATGACAAGGGCCCTAAGGTGTTGATCTGTCAGACAGATGAACAGGTGAGGCATAACTATATCCCTACTCCTTTTGATGATGATGCTCGATTTGCATATAAACGTGCTGCTAACGACGGGAATATATAGTTCGAGATGGCATATGGATGCGTCAATCAGTATGAGAGGCCGTAGACAGCTAACCAGCTACCACCTTATCAGGACAGACAAAGTATCTACTTACGAAGTAATGAATCGAAAAAGGAAACTCGTTACAAGACTCCATACCCGATGTAGGTATCCCTTTTCTCCCAGGCATGTAGGCTCCTGTACAAAAATAAAGTTCATTTCGCCTTTCACTTTACTATCTAAGTAATAGCCTAGCCCTTACTAAGTAGTACAAACTATGAGAATCTTCAGCTTACTGGATTGAGGGGAAAGAAGTTATGAACGAGAAACACATCACCCGACAACAGCTGAGTTGAAAGAATGAACTACCCAACGAACCATAACATAACATTCCAATCACGTTAGTCACCGAGGAACCCGAATGAATGGTCTAGTCCAGATTCTATCAGCCAAGCAGCCAACATTATCATCTGTTGAAAGTAGTAATGACAACTGAACAAAGAATCGAGATATTAGTTAGTTACCTCGGCACTCTCTCAACATGAACTACTGTATACTAAGTATATACCCTATATCCCTGCATTAACTTAACACCGTTAAGTATAAACCCCGCTTACTACTACATACTATGTTCCCCGTACGCTCAGTACATAATCAGTATACCCTGATAATTGAATCTCACTGGCACACGTAGTGACTCTACAAGTAGAACCTTAGGTTTGACATCTACCAGCCAAGAACCGTCCACCAACAAATAAGATAACCATAACTACTAGCTCCTACACTCAGACACTCGACAAGATCAAGCCATCCCTATGTCCCTATCACTATCTATCCCAAATATCAGAATACGAGCATGTCTCACAGAGCGAAGTAGAGAGTGAGTGAACCCGGGAATCACATCACATCACACATCAATCACCACCACCCCACCCCGTCGGACCCGACAGTCTGGACACTTCCATCAGGGATTCAAAGGGGTGACCTGTGGTGGCGTGTCCGTGTAAAACCTTCCGCGGAAATAAGTTTGTAAATTGTCAAAGGGAGAAGTTTAAATCTGAATCATTCAATTCACTTAGTTAACTAGTTAGTAGATAAGAATGTGTAGAATGCAGAATATTAGTGGCAATATTATGGTGTTGGGAGGTTGTGATTGGGTGGTTAGTTGTGTCTTTTTTTTTTCTTGTTTCTCTTCTCTTCCCTTCTTTTCATTTTGTTTTCTAGTGGGGGCTTTTCGGACATAGTCAAAGAGAGAGAAATTGGTTGGTGTTGGGTTGGTAGTAGTAGGATTGAGTTGGTAGATATGATGGACGATGACCCCGTGGGTGTCAGTCTTACTTACTCACTCACTCATTCACTCACTTCTTCAGACTCTGATAGGAGAATACAGTAGTCAGACGGACAGTCGATTAGAAATCCTCTGTATTTGTCGCTTTGTTCCCTCCCCATCAGCTGATAGAAAGAAAAAGAAAGAAAATCAGAAAAAGCAAGAATGAATTAGTTCGACCCGCGGAGTTGGTCACTCTTCTCCGTCTGACAGGATAAACTAATACTCTGGTCGTACTTTTGATAAAGAAAGAAGGAAAGAAAGATAGATGCACGATTATCGCGTCACTCCCTCATGCAGCTAGAGGGTTAGCTGGGACACTGGTCTAGACGGGGCGGCCGCTATCCATGTATAGCAACACTAAGCAAATAATAATGATAATAATATAATAATAATGATAATAATGCCCCGGTTCCATTATAGAGATAGGTACGGAGTAGTAACCTGGGGTTTTTACTCAGTAGTCTAGACTATTATGGAGTAACTACAGTAAGTACTTCTGACGGCAGACATGGATGTTTCTTTTTGGTGGAGCATCAATGTGGCAGCTAAGAATACATCCGAACGGGACGGGATGTGTAGTACTCCGTAGTATAGCTGCTATATGCCGTGTGAAGAGAGAGGATCAGTGGATGAGGGCTCCACTGACAAGGAATCCAGCATCTACCTAAACAAGTATATGTCGCAAGGTCTACACAAATCGCGTAGTGCCTAACCATTCTAGAACTTTCTCAATAAGATCAATGCTTCATGGGTAGAGAGTGGAGGCGGATCGCCTCATCTCGGCGGAGATGTATGATCTCTCACTTGCGCCATCATCTCCGGGAGATAGGTAAGTAGTAGGTTTACTCAGCTACGGAGTACTGTAAGAATGATCTGATCTATCTATTCATTCACTAACTAACTGACTAGCTTTCTTCAGGAAGAATATTATTAGCCAGGAAAAAAAAAAAAAAAAGAAGAAAGAAAGAAAATAATAATGCCACTTTGCTAGCTGGGTCCGCCACGGAGGCGACCTGAAGATCATCACTCCGAATCGGGAAGTCTGTCAGATGGGATGGGAATGGATGCATGGACCGGCCCCTTCCTTCCCTTTGGGACGGACGGAGGGTCGCTCAGCGTCCAGACTAACGATGAGGCTGACGGACGGGGCAAGGCGATCATCACGCATCAACCCGGTGGTTGCTGATGGTGGTGGTGGGTGGCTGAAGAACAAAAAGAAAATATGGTGTGAGTGTATGTGTTGAGGTGATACGGGGGGGG